>NC_048306.1:7352464-7374497 GCF_013100865.1 Trachemys scripta elegans | reverse complement strand
CGCTCGGGATCTCCCCCTCCCTCCCGGGTTTGAGAGCCTGGGAGGGAGCGGGAGACCCTGAGTGGCCGCGGCACACGCGCTGCTTCTCTCTGTCCCTCCCTCCTAGGCTTGAGAGCCTGGGGGGAGGAGGCAGGGCTGGGGATTTGGGGAAGGGGCGGAGTTGAGGTGGGGCTGGGGGTGGGGTAAGAAAAAAACGGGGGGGGAGCAGCCAAAATTGTTTTCGCTTGGAGCGGCAAAAATCCTAAAGCCGGCCCTGGGCACCTGTGATGAGGAGTTAGGCCCTGATGCAGCAAAGCACTTAAGCAGACGTTTAAACTTTAGGCATTGAGATATTCCCAATGACTATAATGGGAGTAGTCACTTATAAGGTAATCATATGCTTAAATGCTTTGGTGCATTGTGGCTCAGGTCAGCAATCATGTGCAACTTATGTGGCTTCTGGAGCAACACCAAAAGAAAGCCAAGAAGAAACATTTTGTAATACTGAAAGCTGGAGGCGATAGGATATGGTAGATAGTGTCAAGTTTAATGTTAGTGAACTAATGATAATGATACATGCATACTGGGGAAAGAAGAGAGGAGTTGGTAGTTATTTAACAGCCAACAGTAAATTTACTTGAACCCAGGTTTGTTTGTTTGTTTGAAATAAATGGAGATATCTTATCTCCTAGAGCTGGAAGGAACCTTGAAAGGACATTAAGTGCAGCCCCCTGCCTTTACAAGCAGGACCAAGTACTGATTTTGCCCCAGATGCCTAAGTGGCCCCCTCAAGTATTGAGCTCATAATCCTGGGTTTAGCAGGCCAATGCTCAAACCACTGAGCTATCACTCCCCCTCCCTCTAAAAGAAAGAAGTTAAATCTTTAACTATTAGCTGACACACTTCTGGTAAGCGCCACAGCCACTGCAGAGCCACATACCCACCATTCAGGGCAACATTTCACATGTATTTTCCCCACCTACCAGTTATATTCAATAATATACCAGAGATTAACATGCTCTTCCAGCTAACACGGCAGCTTGAAAAGCTATAGCTTCTTACTACAATCAGATAGCTAGAAATCCATCATAATGACAATGTCTGCACATATTTGGATGAATTTACCACAGGAACTGTGAATTTCCCTCTGGTAATTGCTTATGGAGCAGATAGATACCTGTGTCCTCCTTTCCCCTTGAATCTTTTATCCTTTTTCCTAATCAATACACATGCATGAATTCCATAAAAATATATTTAAAATGGCAGCCTATGTAAATCAACCATCCATATCTCTAATCTCACACACCCTTAGGCAAAACCCTTAGAAATGTACTGTCGAGTACTGATTTCTTCTTCATCTGTGAAATCCCATTTCATAACCTAATAAATTGGTCATGGGCATAAATTGGGTATTTTTTAACATTACACTTACAGTCCTTAGAAAATTTAACCTATTTTTCCAGCATGAGCATCTGACAAAGGAAAAAGGAAACAGCAAAAGGAAAATGTGAGACAAGAAAAGGATGGTCAGAAGAGAAAATATAAAACAACACACACGATGCACTGAAATTCCACCACCTATTCATTCTAAACATTGAAATGTAGCACATTCATTGCCACTTTGTATAGTTGTATTGAGTTGGAATTCTGCAGTTATATTACACAAATGACCAGCACCCCAATTTGTATTGTAATTAAGTTACTGGCTCTTTACTGTGTTATCCAGTGCAACACCCATCCAGTAGAGGGCTCCATAATCCCTCCAGTAGACGAAAAGGAAACAAAAGGTCAGAGGGAAGCTGCCACAGTCATAGGCGCCAACTCTGTGGGTGCTCCGGGGCTGGGGGTGCTCAGCACCCACCGCCACCAATCAGCTGTTTATGGGGCCCACGGAGCTGTGGGGGGGGGTTACCAATCAGCTGTTTTGGCAGGGCTGGGAGCCGCTGATCAGCTGTTTCCAGCAGCGTGACCAAAAGAGCGGTTTCTGGCCATGCTGATCAACTGTTTTGGTCGCCAGCCAATCAGCTGTTTCGGCGACCAGAACCCTGCTCATGCGGCAGGGGCTGACTGACCCCCACCACCCAGTACTGTACTGGTGCCGCCCCTCCTCCTCTTCCTCCTTCTCCTCCTCCTCCTACCTGCTTCTTGTGGGCAGGCGTGTTTTGTGTAAATCCCTTTTTTAATATTATAGTATCATGGCCTTGAACTTCAAGGTGTTGGAGGTGGTGTCTGGGTCATTATTTCTTAACAGATTCTTTGAACTCAATTCCTCACTTAAAAAATTTACTCCCCAAATGCTCATCTAATATTTAAAGCTTTTTCACCACCCAACACTTCCGACGATAATTTACCATGCTGCGCTTCAGAGGGGAGTATTACTGGAAGAGCAGGTAAGGACTTTCATTGGGCAATGTAAAATTCAAAGTTCAAGATTATCCCCCACAGTTTAGAATCAAAGAGCCACGTCCTGGCCTCACTGCAATTAATGGGAGTTTTGTGAATGGATCTCTTTATTACTAGCTATTATTTGCATAACATCACTGGCGTGCCGCACACTTTGTGGATATAAAATAGACTACTTCTCTGCCCAAAAGAGCTTACATCTTACTAGACAAAATACAAAGGAAGTTGAAAAGGGAATAATTAAAAGCAATGCCATCAAAGGCAGAAAGATGCAAAGAGAGGGGTCAACAGTTAGTTGTATTACCTGGGAGGTGTGAAGAGGCTGAGCAGAGAAGAGAAAAACTAGCATCTTGATGACATAAATAGGAAGCTTGACTCTGATGTGGAAGATGGGATTTGGGAAGAGCTGAACAGGTTCAGAGTGGCTGGTTGTTTGCGAGGCCACACAGAAGAAGGCTTTGACAGTCCATTACATTGTATATTGTGAATAGTTTTGCACTTTATATATAAACTTTACGATAGTGCCTAGAGCCAAGGATGACTGCTTAAAATGAAGCAAAATGAATACAATTAAACAATAAAGGCAATCAGGTTTGGCACTGAGGTGGAAAAGAAAGGCAGGCCTTGGCGAAGTCGAAGAAATGGCAAGATTTGTGGATAGGGCAGTTATGGAGAGAGGAGACAATAATTACACAGTGGGTGTGAGGCTGTGATACTGGGGAGGTGTCCACAGTGTCTGAAAAAAGGGAGAAGTTGGGAACGTTTCAGGAGAAAATGAAGCAGTTCCATTTTAGCCCTGTTCCATTTAAGCTGGTATCAGGAGACCTGGGAATTGATGCTGGAGAGGAAGCCAGTGGGAGAGAGTCTGAGGGAATGGATGAAAGGAAATACATCTGAGAATCATTAGCCAACTAACAGCTCACCCAGCGAATAGGCTCAGAAGGAACAATAAGCAAGGGCAGAGTTCCAAGGGAAAGCAGCAGAGAGTAGAAAGGACGAGGCCTATTTAAAAAAAAAATCTCCTGCAGGAGAGGTAGTAGGCCTATATTTGGCCCAATTTGAGAGGCAGGAGGTAGAATAATCTAGTAGGCGCCATCACAGTGAGGTCTGGAGACAACCCTGGTCTAGGAGAATGAACATGAACATATAGGATGAACTGGCAGCTAAAAAACCAAGTTGACTGGTTCAACTCTGGAAGAAGTGGCCACAGCAGAAGAGATGGTGGAGTAGTCACCGTCTAATTATATCTCTTTATATTTGGGATTATTTCCATTGAAACAAGAGAGATTTTTGGAGGAATGGTTAAAAAAAAAATCAAAGCTTTAAAATTTTGATGAAAACTCTTAGCTCTGTTGCTTAAAGTGAAATCATAGGTTGTTTCACAGAACATCTGCAACCCAGTGGAAACACACTCAGAAATTCTTCAAATAGCTTTGCCAATATTAGTCATTTTATCCACCATCTGTTGGGAACTGGGGAGGCCATCTTGTTTCATTCTGTACAAGCGGACCCTAAAATAACTCCTTGCAAAAAGTATTAGAGTTTGACATCTGCTGTGAGGAGAAGGCATTCTAAGTGTATTGGTCTAGGACATGTGATAGTGCATGAGGTACAAAAAATGTCCTCAACAAAGACACATGAACTTATTCAACTGACTTCCCATCAAGCTGAAGAAACCATTAACATTCCACTAATTTCACTGTAAAAATTGTTGTTTGGGTAGAAACATATCTCAGCCTAGGAGGGACTCTTTCTGTGCATTATCTTTTTTTATCGAAACAGACAGGGGCCTGACAAAGAATTATACCACTTACAGCTACTAGGGCAAATTAACTTGACATCCAGTACAATGACACACTAGATATAAATGTATATTATACCTGACCCTCTGGGCATTATATTAGAGCAATAACCAAATGTCATGATATATAAACACACACATACTTATTTCTCTACATATATCGGAGGAAATGCAGAGGTGTCTAAATGGTGGGAAGAGGGAGGAGAGAGGTGTGAGAAAAGAGAAAGCAATATTAAAAGCATTTTAAAAGAAAAAAAGAGAATCAAGGAAAAAGGAAAGATCATACCATGTCCAGGTATGGGTTAAATCTATCCATAAAAGTTAATCATTGCCTGATAGGAATACATGTGCTTTCCACAAAGTGTCCCACATTTTAATCATGGTAATGTCCATAATGGGAATGAAAGGGAATGCCATCAAGTGGCTAGAGAAGGGAAAAGTGGATTTCTAAGTTGAAATCATGGCTCCATTGAATTCAGTAGGAGTTTTGCTATTGACTTCAATAAATTCAGGATTACACCCCTGGTTTCTACTCAGAGCAGTACCACCGAGCTGTCCATCAGTGTCCCCACCTGTAAAATGAGCATAACGCATACCTGACTGCAAAGGGCGGTGTGAGTGTTAATTGTAGGGAAAGTACTTTGCAATCCCTATATGAAAGTGCTATTTAACAGCCAAGTGTTGTTATAAGTATTAAAGAAGTGAACTGTACCAACCAGTGTATGGTCCTGATCCTGCAAAAGGGGATCCACAATTATGGAATCTCATTAATAATTATACTTAGCACTTCTCAGGTGCTCTTCCTGTGGAGATCTCAAGACACTTTACCAAAGGAAGGCCAGTACCATTATTCTCACTTTACAGCTAGCGAAACTGGACCAAAGAGAGGGGAAATAATTTGCCCGAGGTTACATACATTGTGAGTAGCGGGAGCCAGCCCCATGACTTGCCCCCTGGAAAACACTGTCATACATTGTTCTCATTCAGAGTCGGTGCACACAGGCGCAAACTCCTAATTAAGTCAATGGGAATTGTGCCCATTTATGTCAGGGCTGAATTTGGTCCAAAGACATTGAAAGACCTTTACAAGCTGCAGGCAGCTTGGGTAATACATAAATTGGCAGGAAATAACTCATTTGGCAGCGGTAACGTCGACACCCAAATTTTATAAACCTTTAGGGGATCATTCAAACAAACCCACATGAATTAGGAGAACGGCTCTGGCTAGCAACATGAGCACTTCAGATTTGTCTAAATGAACATCAGAGCCAAACCACACACACAGCTAAAATTGTCAGCTGCCCAGACAAGGACAAGGACAGAAGTGACATGCTTGGATATACTCTTCGGGACATCATTTGCACGGAGATATATTTCCTGGTCTGGATGCTCATTGGGGACAAGTCAGTCAGCATGGAGCTATGTTAATTTACGACAACTGAGGATCTGGCCCCATGTATTTTTCTTCTCTCCAGTCTATATGACTGCCTTATGTGATTCGACATTGCACATGATTTGCATGCTATTCTATGTGCTAACGGCTCCACCGGCAACAAAAACAAGAGGGGTGAATGGCTGTACAGAATATAAGAAGCGGGTCAACTTTTAGCCAGCTCTTAAACTGAACCCAAACCAAAGCCTCTATGAAGTTTGAAAATATACCTGAGTATCCACTCTATTACACTGATTTTACAGCCACATGGTTAACGGAGTTACATTGGTATAAAGCCAGGGTAATGGAATGGAGAATCAAGATCTCGGTCTTTAAAACAAAACTAGTTGACATGTTTTCTTTTAAATGAAAAAAAATTGGCTTCTTTTGACCAAGTTTTTCATTAAAATTGTTAATCTTGGGGGGGGGGGGAGGGCATTACAACAAAAACTGGAAAAAATGTTTTTGCTGAAAATGGTTTTCAGTTTTTCACTGAACCCCTGAAAAAAGGGATTTTTCCCCATTAATCTTTAAAAATTTTCTCACAAAAAAGCCTACTATTTTTTGACCAACTTTACTGCTTTTGTGGTGACTGCCTAGTGCCTCCTCCAGAGAGAAGTTCCTCCACTTCACGTTGTTAGGATTTTTTTAAAAACAGATGTCCTTGGATTTACAAAAAATAAAGACTACAGTCGTGTCCAATTTAAGGATCTAGCAAATCTTCACAAAGACCTTTTGACATCACTGGAAATTGAGATGAAGAAGGTGTCATTATCCTGAGCTAACGGACTCCAACACAATTCTATGTGGTGTTGTTGTAGACATGTTGGTCCCAGAATATTAGAGATAAAAGGTGGGTGAGATAATATCTTTTATTGGACGAACCTCTGCTTGTGAGAGAGACAAGCTTTTGAGAAGAGCTCTGTGTAGCTCAAAAGCTTCTCTCTCTCACCCACAGAAGTTGATCTATTAAAAGATATTCTCACCCACCTGGTCCATCAAAACTGTAAACCTTAGAGCATAAATTCCTTCTAATTATTAATCCAGTTTGAACTAGGCACAGTAAAGTGTATAGAGAATCTTGCACTGCTTCAGCAAAGTCCTGGGTCAAATGTGAACGCTCAAGTTTACTGTGAAATGGGAATACTTTCTATTGTTTCTAGAAAGGACACATCTTATGTTTCTTGCAATAAGAAAAGTAAACAGTGCAAGTCCCCAGGAAGAATTGTGTTCCCCTGAAGCCTGTGACCATTCAAAGCATATGGGGAAACAATACATGGCCAAAAGCATTGTGAAAATGCTGTCAAAGCCATCTGTCCAAGGGGGCTTCATGCCACAACACAGTCTTAAGGGCAGGTCAAATCCGTAGCACAGTATAATTTCAGTGTTTAAAACTACAATAGATGGCTGCTGTCAGGAGCCAGTCCATGTAATAATTTCTATTGCAGAATTCGTTTATGCTGTCTTGTCATTGTCTCCTCTTCTCCTATTTCATTTAAACAATCAGATCTTTATCCCAAAGTATGAAAAATACATAATTTCATAATATCCCCCCCATGCTGTCCATTAACCTGCATTAATTCTTGACAGAGAATTATCATTTAGCATTTTTTTTCTTCCCATCTTCTGTAAATTGAAATCTTAATTTTTTTGCCATAGGAACAATCTTTCCATGATATGTGTTTGTACAGTGCCTAACACAATGGACACCATCCCTCCAAAGCACTAGTGCCAACCTCCAAGGGAGAATAATATTTTTCCTTTCGCCTTTAAACTGAAAAGGAAAAAAAGGGATATTATCTCTTTGAGTTCACACCATGGCAATCTCTTGTGCAAGACGTGGGCTACTGCTGTCATACCGGGTACTGACACCCTCCGTGAAGATGGCTAACAGCTGGGGGGAGCTGTGTCCTCAAAAAGAGAAACCTTGTCTTGATTCAAGGAAACTTTTTTCTACTTAAGAAAACTTTTTTGACAAAGAAATAAAGATTTAAAACCAAACAAAAAAAACAGTCATTTGGTGATTTCTTCCATGCCTTTTATGATGGTGCCAGTAAAGAGCTTAATTGAGGGAGGCTCTCGTATCCACATTTTTTGTAATACAGGCTTAACTTCTGGGCCAGATTCTACTATCACTGCAATAGATTTCAATGGAGCAACTCCAGTGTAAGGATGGAAGAATGTGTCACTCTCTGAGAATTTCTGTGATCATGCTTTTCTTTTTAAATGTTCGCCCCAGCACACACTCATTCAGTCACTTTAGCGTCCGCTTGAGATCTGCCAGTATATTTTCGTATTGATTTAAAATCAGAGTAGTTTTCTGCTGCTCCAGGCTGAGTTATTTCTTCTGACACAATGTTTTTGTTCTTTCCTAAAGACTGATTTGTGATAACTTTCACATTATCCTCCCCTTATTCTTTTTTCATTGTTTCAAAACGTAACATTGTGAATTCTCAACCCACGTTCTCACCCTTTTAACTTCTATTTTCAATCATCTTCTTTGGCTCATGCAGTCTAGTGCCTGCTGGCTTTTTTACATCTTCCTTTGAGCACCTCTGGACTGTTGCTTTATTTTTTCTTTCATTGTAAGCCTGGGCTATATTTTCTACTTTCTTCCTCAGCCAGTGTTTGGAGTATGTTACAGAGCCCCTTTCTTAGGATGCTTCTCCCTTTGAAACTGGATCAGCAAATTCATATGGTTTTACTCGTTAGCAGCAGATGTTAAGGGAATGAAGGTTAAGCTTTAGATTCAAACTAGGCTCTGAAGGACTACAAAACGCTATGATAAACAGAAAGATGGAAATGCTAACCAACAAGGGCATCCCATATTTAACATGCCTTCTGTTCTGGCAGAGATACACTTGACTACATTTGCCACAGTAGTCCAAAAAAAAAAAAAAAAAAAACAGAGGGGGAAGAAAATCAATTAAAAATTAAAATAAAATTTTGGTAGATTGCTAGTGTTTAGACAAAAAAATATTAACCTACTGATGGCTAAAACCTATAGACATGCAGATACTAGGGTAATGGTGGGGTCCTTGAAGAAAACACTGCAAATAAAAATATTCTTCAGTAACGTCTCTGTGAACATTTCTGCTGGCAAATTTGTCTGCTTGAATATTTGTGGCAAATGCACACACCAGAGGCACTAGCCAGAATTGGTTTTTTAAAAAAGGCAAAAAAGACTTTAAAAAATTGTCACCATTTTTCATTGAGGTTTTGACAATTTTTTTCATTGACATTTCAAATTGCAAAATTTACTATTTGTGGAATCTCTGGTAATTGCTCAGGTCTGGTTAATACCTTCCAGAAAACACTCAGAATGTTGCCAGATCAGAGCCCAGTTTTGAAAAATTCTTTCACTTACTAGCATGGAATAAGCATGTTTTGGGGAAGACACTAGTTTTCCAGTACTATAATGAATGTAGTAAGAATGAATTTGTTGATGTTGGCACCTGGGAGCAATTGATTATTTCTCTGGGTCAGTACAGCATGTGCTGCACCTTGAGAGGCATTCAATATCTAATAGGATTTGAGCCACTTAAGACACAGCAAGCATGCACTTTTTGATTTGTCCACTTGATCGGACATCGATGATAAGATGGCATTGTTTTTTGCTCAGAACAGATTTGACCCATGGAAGGAAGCAACAGAGAAAGAGCAGTGGGTGTCGTGGAATGTTAGGTTGCAAGAACAGCCAGGATAGAAGTAGAAGAGGCAACGGTGGCCCATTACAGATGTGTCTATGGTTGCATTGCACATAGTACAAACCACAGAGAGGCTGGAGAGGCAGACTCTAAAATATCTATGCGTCACAAAGCAAAGCTTCATGGCTTCCCCTTCAATTGCTCAGTTCAGCAAAGTACTTCATCCCATGCCCAACTTTGAGCATTGTAATCAATTCTTCACATTAGGCACATGAATAAATTCTTCACTAATCAGACCACAGCATCATAAAAGGAGATTAGGGATCAGGTGGGAGAGACGGGGTTAGGGTAGCCAGTAGTTTTCCAACTACACAGCTACTCTCTCCAAAACCTCAGAGTAGCAGGGAGTTACTAAAAAGTCATTACAGCTTAAGCAGCGGGAAATATTCTGTCCCCCTTCCAGCCTCTCTCTCCTTCCCCCCGCCCGTTCCAGCCCATTAAAATATGTACTAGACCAATTTGTATGGGCTTTTCACAGTCATCCAAAATTTAGCCCGAAATTAATAAATGATGACTTTTTTCCTTTGCAGGTAAACCTATATAAGTTGTTCCAAAGTGCAGCACAGAACCTCTGCCCCTTTCCTTTCAGAATTATCTCCAGTATTTGTTCAAAAGGAGAGATATCAAAGTAACAGAGCCTCTCTACATGCTTTGTGTGTTTTTCAGAATTATGTGAAAAGGGGCCTTTTATCGTGCTGACAAAAGGGTATTTTTTATAAATAAAAGAACATGATAGCACACTTTAATAATATACTGCGATGTCTGAATACATATGTTTTTCACTCAGCATGATTCTTTGTGAGTAAAGTGCAATGAAATTGTATCTTGATCGGAATTCATGTAGTACCTTACTTAACCCAGGGCATATATTACCCAGTAATTGCTTTGTAAATTTATGGCAATTATTTCTTAGGAGCTTCTTTAGCATTTCCAACTTTTCTATGGCACATGCAAAATAAACACCGTGTACTATCTGCAAAGCATAAACAACCATGGAATTACTCTGCAAAAAGACTGCAATTATTATTTAATCACACTTAATTATATGGGTAATGTACCTTGAGTAAGTGTTGCTGAAACTGGAAAACAGATACTTCACTGCAGTTACAAAAATGCCATTAAATCTTTAAACAGAATATTGCATGTCGCGTAATATCATACACACTGTTCTCCTCAGATGTTTCTTTGTAATTTTGCTAATCAGATTCATAAACAAGCTGGGATATTCCGCATTGTTTATGGTGAGTTTGTTAAAAATTAGAAATGGGCCCATGTTACGAATTTGGGTATGAAGCCAAATCAAAATATGCATAAAGTCTGATGCTCTTCGTTTCAGGAATTTTGGTTCTGGACCATCTCTACTAAAAATGTGTAATTATTTTCAAAGGGCCTCTTAGAGTGTACATAACACATGTAGGGCACCAATGATTAATTTAGTATGTTCTGAGTATCATCACCACCAAGCATATTGTACGGTACAAAGAAAAAGTTCACAGAGGAAGATATGCTCTAAGGTCCCTAGTACCTTTTTTCTTATATTAGTTTCTCTTCCATAACGTGCGAGTTAAGCTCTGGAGCAAATTGTTACTCAAACATGTGAACAATAATTTAGTATAAAGGAGAAGCAATACAGAGAAATGCTATGGGAGGCATCAAATTGAATGCTTTAATGCAAACCCAAGGAGATGCCCTTAATGGCAATATATGACAACGGCAAATTTGATGATGCTGACACTTAGCTTTATGTGCTTGAACCTGAGTGACAAATGTCAAGTAGCATAAATATAGTTACTCCTTTTCATCTGTTTTGAGACCTGGATGCCAGAGTCGTTCGGATTATGGAGTCGTTCAAGGCGTTTCCTTCTTCCCTGTTACCTGAGGAGGCCTCCCTTCCTCCAACCTCAAGAACAGAGCTAGTTGAAATGTTCTCACCGAAACATTTTTCCAACAAAAAATAGCTTTTTGACCAAAACAAAAACTTGTGCAGAAAAATTTCATTTTTGTCAACATTTTCTGGTTATTTGGTGAAAAAAAAAAGAAATCAAACATTTTCCATTTTTTTTCCAGTTTTCAGTTAGAGGTTTGGTTTCCAAAAACTGACAAATTTAACAAAAGTGATTAAAACAAAACAACAACTTTTTTTGATTTTCCTTTTCCGTTAAAAAAAAAATCTCAGGGATGGAGGGGGGAGGAAATTTCCAACCTGTCCTACAAAAACAGGCACTTCCACATCTTCAACCTACCTCTCTTGGCCTTTTCTCTTTCCCTCTAACCAAAGTTGGCACCTCCAGGACATCAGCTTGCCTTCGTGTGCCTTCTACCAGACAACTCCTCCTCCTCTTCTGCTCAAGTTCAGTAAGATCCCCTTGAACTGACCTTCTGCCGTTCTCTTTTCCCTTGCTCCAGCTCACCTTTAGGGCTCTTCCTAACAGGATGAAGTAAGCCCCGTGAAGTAAGGAGAACAGATACACACTTTTAATTTAAGTGGGACATAGTAGTCTATGATTCAAGAGAGATTTTCTCCACTAATTATTTTTATTTAAATTCTGCTTGATATTATGCATGTTTTCTTTTATCTTAGACCATTATTTACCTTACAAACATTTCATGCCTGTGGCGAATGCTAAACAACTGCGAATCACTCTCCTTTCTCCTCCTCATAGACATTCATTCCTTCTCTCTTACTGATGTTCTACCTCCTCAAAGTACCTGATCCCTGTCCCTTTACTCATTGACTATAGAGAAAAAGGCAAGCAAAGAGGCTTTTTGTGGGTGGCAGACGAAAGAGTCGGAGTGAGAGATCTAAGAAATATTGGGGCAGACTCAGGCCAGAGATGACAGGGTGCCGCTAAAAGCAAGCTGGCTCTGGGGGAAAGGAGATGACAGTGATGGGCTGATTAGCATACAGGGGAGAAACACTGAAAGCAGAGAGGGTTATTTAGGAAATTAAATGTAAAATGAATAAAAAAGGGAGAGAAATCCTACCTCTGGTAAAAATGAAAAATCCACAGTAAGAGAGAGAATAGCTGAAGGCAATTACTGGAGATATGGCTAACTGCTTGGCATCTCATGTGCTGGAAATGGAGGATGAACATTAGGAATAGGGCCAAATCCTGCTCACCTGACATTTGTGAGCAGTCCCACTGATATCAACCCAACAGAGGCTGGGGATTCCTGGGGAAGGGATCCTCTAGGCCTGTGAATGCAGCAGCCCTTCCCTGTCGGCTCAGTCCATCCCTTGTCAGTAGGACCTAGACTGCAGTTAGTTCTACCCCTCTACGGTTGCTAAGTAGCATCCGTGGAGGTGACTCACTGAGAGTTAACACAGCTCTGAGCTGTATTAACTGCCTGGCAGATTTCAGTGTGGAAATATAGTGGGCAAGCAGGAGGCGGTGCTGTGGAATTCCCCGAGTTATCTAATCTGCCTCTAGGCAGCTCTGACCCAGCCTCCAAAACTCTGCTGGGCCCTGTGAAGCTAGAGTGGAGGGGCATCAGGGGACATCCTCCCAGAGAGGGGACGCTGCTGCTGTGGACTACTGAGACCAAGGGAATTCATGTGAGCAAAATACTGGAGTTACAGCTACGATGTTATCTCCCTACAGAAGAGGGGTAGGGGAAGCTGCTGGAATCAACGGGCCTGAACCAAACCCCAGTGACATCAATGGGAGTTTTTGCACTGACATCAAAGGGCTTTGGATAAGACCCAGTAAGATCTGCTGGGATTGGGAGGTACACACAGATAGCCCTAGAGCTTTGTCACCATTACCATATGTTGTCTCATGTACAGTTTTGAATATCATGTATACCAGGGCTGCTGGACTAGGCTCTGCCCTTGGTCAGATGGAGAATCACGATTATAAGACCAGACTCTGTCCCTGTAAGTTGCTCTTGCTGGCAACTAGCTACTTAAGGGAGAAAATATTTCTCTTTAAGAGGGAGAATTTGTTTTGCTCTATTAAAACATCCAACCCTATATGGATTTTTACTGTATTATGCTATTAATTTTTTATTATTATTAGCCATTAAACTATCTTGTTGCTGTGGGTATATGGAACAATAATTCATATATTCATATCAACGATTCATATATTCCATTGGCTGTCTGGGGGTTTATAAATTTTTCACCACTGGAATAAACAAACAGGAGTAAACTTACCTTAGTTATTTAAAATAAAAGATTATTTGAACAGATTTGTCTTTTTTATCTGGGATGGCAGTCATTTTAGAAAATGGCTTTATTACATCGTCAGATCAGACTCTATATTTATCATTTCAAATACAGAGAACACATCCTTCTACTTACCAACTTTAAGTAAGAAGGATTCCAGAGTACACATTTAGTTTATAAGACCTAAGCACTCCAAGAGCTACATATGCAGAGTTAGAGATAACAAGATAGGATTTAGGTAAATACTCTGAGGTATTTGTTATCATTGTAAACCCTCATTCTGATTTCACACCAGTTTTACACTGCTTTATCTCCCCTGAGCCTGATCTTCCTTTCACATCAGTGGCCTCTATAGAGTTGGTTTAAACTTACACCAGTATAGGTAGGATCAAAATTAGACCTACGCTCATTTACTTAGGGCTTGATTGATGGCCAGTTTAGCAAAGAGTCAGTTCAGCTGTTATTTTGAGGCACTTATACACACGCTTGCAGATTGCTACAATCAAATGGATTTTTTTTTTGCTTGACTAAGGCTTATATATTATATATATATATATATATATACACACACATACACTCTAAAAATAAATGTACATTCAAAGAATAACAAAGTAGTAAGGCATAGTCCTGGAGAACATGCAACTGTAACCATAAGACTACCACACCAAAAATAAGAGAGTGGGTATTACATGTTTGTGCTGAGGATTAAAAATAGGCTGAGGATTACATTGTCAGTGCTTTATACACACTGTGAAATATGTGGATGTATTTTACTGTATTTCAATACTGACTGACTTTTCCTCTTCTTCTCCTGTGGCTATAAATGAGAAAAAGCCCAAAGGTTCAAAGAAAAAAAAAACGGAATATCTCTAAGTAGTGCAGGTCATCACAATGATTCATGCACTAATATTATCCATTGGAAAAAGAGCTATAAAAATTATATTACTCAGAGCAAGCTCCTCCTAAATGATTGAGGCCCAAAGGAAATTAAATAACCCACCATATGTGAATCCTTCCCCCCCCCACTATATAGGGGGTATTCCAGGGTGGGCTGGGGCTGGGAGGTGGGGTATTTCAGGTGAGGCAGGGCTGGAGCTGGTGAGCAATATATTCCAGCAATCCTGGCTGCCAAAGCAACATCTTGGGAGTTATCCACTGCTGGAAGTTAGAGCAGCCAAGAGGCTGCTCTATCTTGTGTTTGGGCTAGCAATCCCCAGGATCAATGGGGGAGGAAAGGTGGCAGAAAACAGCCTAAACGCACCCATTTTACCTCCAGAAACTCCAAGCACTAAGCATTGCTCTAGCATATCTGGGATCTGGCCATCAGCATTTTCATATGACTATTTTGGTAAACAACAGCATAGGATTAAAACATCTTTTTCCAAGATAGCATGATTGAGATCCTGGCATCCCAGTTAGATTGCGTAAAGTTCTGGAAGTTCATTAATTTAGTTGTTCAGAATTAAAGCTTAGTGGAGAAAAATCTTGAAAAAGTGAACCAACTGCAAAACCAATATTGTTTTACCTCCCTGACATCCCGCCCCCCCTCCCCCCCACACACACACATACATACATAATTTGGAGGGATTCCAGACCTGTTATTGCATTGACTGCTCAGCCTGATCTTTGAAATGGTCTGGAAAAATACAAAAAATTTAGGATGACCAGACAGCAAGTGTAAAGAATCGGGACAGGGGATGGGGGGGGTAATAGGAGCCTATATAAGAAAAAGACCCAAAAATCGGGACTGATCCTAAAAAAGCGTGAAATTAAAAAGGGGGAGAAAACGATCAAACAGCCTTCATTGTCTTGTTAAATTGTGGAAGGGACATTTAGGTGAGTAGAGATATGGGGATTGAATACACATTTCTTAATGGTGTGAGATCTATATTATCTGCCTTTTGTCCAAGACTTACTAATAAGTTAACACAGTTGCTGTTGAGGTCTTGAGAATGAATTCTCAAATTCTGTTGAGTTTTTAACCCAGGGTCTTCCTGGAATAACTGCGCATGTTCCCCTATGTTAAAAAAGCTGCAGACTCACAATAAAGATTATTCCACCTCTGCTCTGATGTACAGCCCTGCAACTCCTGTTGGAGGCCCATCAAGGTACATGGAAATCTGAGAGTCAACTGGGCCTGCTATCTCTATCTCTACAAAGGAAGAGTCCACAAAGGTGAGTCTGCAAAGACAACTGCCATCAAGTAAAACAGACTGCCTGCCTTGAATTACTGTATAATTGGGCTATATTCCAAACGGTCAGGGAAATCTGTTAAAAAATTTGAGATCTATCTCCTTTCCTCCATCTCAACAATTGAAACTACCATTATCCTCGCATCTGGAGCAAGATTCTGATCTCACAATATATTTAGAATACCACCATGTAGACGGATGTAAGCTGAGATCAGAACCTGGCCCCAACCCAAACTTTCACTGGTTAATTTTCAGGGCAGACAGGTCACTTCCCCCTCTACTCATTGATAGAGCATCAGCTTCACATTTAGAGACAGCTAAATCATCTTGTAGAACAGCTTAAATCATGTGCTTGTGATAGGATAATGAAATAGAAAACGTATCCGTCAAAATATCCTGAACAAATTATGAAGATGTCCTCTCTTTCTGAATGGAAAAACAGTGGCGGCAGTGACAAATGCTGTGCTCTGTGTTACTGGGAGATAACATGATCACATTCCATGGGGTCTGAATGAGTTTCTATTTTTAATGAGCATGTCCAGTAACAGAGAGGGGGAATCTATTTCATATCCCAATTTTAAAAGAAGTAAGTGTTTTTAGTTTGGACAATAAAGCAAATGGAAACTGAGGACATAAATTATCTTATTATGAGCACTTGACAGAATGTCCAGTACCAGCCATATGGAAAGATAATACCCTCTGGCCAATACAGCGCAGTATGGGCAGTTACTTCCAGTTGGTAAATGTTTCTGGTGCAAGAATATTGATAGGTCTGGAAACTGAATAAAGGCACCTGCTAGGACTTGTGTTCAACACCACCAGACTAGCTGAATGTCAGAAACTGGGGATAAGTTACAGAACAATGTGTAAAAAATGTTGCAGTCGGAGCTTTCAGAAAAATAATGAGTCAGGCTGCAGAAAAGCTAAAGTCATAACCAGCAAAACACTAAAGAGACAAAAAGTGAAATTGATTTGTCAAAGAAAGGTCTGCTTCGTAAAAAATCTTAAAACACTGTTAGGGATAAACTGCTCTTGATTTCCCAAGATAACTATCAATTTGTCAGAAAGTCAGAGACATGAAAGAGTAACTTGCATCACGTTTATTGCTGTTGTGTTTTAGAAAACTGCACTGGTGTGTAGGATGCATTCATCTCGTAGCAAAATCTTCAATCCCACGGTGAAAGCCAATATAGAAAATCCTTCTTAATCAACTCTATTAATCTGTTTCTCATCCCCCTACACCTCTACTAGATGGCTGCATAGCAACACATATTTAACTACAATTTCCCTTTAAACATGAACATTTCCAGCTACAATAAAATCTCTGAGTTGTACCTCTTTTTCCCAGTTCTACATTTCCTTCCCAGCCCCCTTCTGAAACTCCGCCCCCAATATGTTCATCCTCACCCCGGCACACACACACCTATGCATAGATCCAGATCACACCATCTGGAAAATCATCTGGGGGGGGGGGAATTTCTGGAAAAAATGGGCTAATTTTTTTGGTCATCGTGGGCTGAGGGTTGTTGGGGGAACTTGAGGCAAAGTGGCATTTCCCTGTCCCTCTAACTGCAGAGAAGCCCATAGTATGGCCCAGATTTTCTCTTGGACCAATGTCTGCTCCACACAGGAGAGGGAAGGGTGTAATAGAAGGGACTCAGTTAAATTTGTACCTTGAAGTCTTTAAACCATGATTTGAGGACTTCAATAGCTCAGAGATAGGTTAGAGATTTATTACAGGACTGGGTGGGTGAGATTCTGTGGCCTGCGTTGTGCAGGGGGTCAGACTAGATGATCATAATGGTCCCTTCTGACCTTAAAGTCTATGAGTCTATGAAATCTCTGATTCTCTTGGACAATTTGCACTGAGGCAAGCCTAAAACATGGGTTAGACAGCCAAGAGCTGTTCTTAGTGACACCCATTGGCTACTGTCCAACGTGCCAGAGCATGGTCTTTAGCTAGGTAAAAATGGAGTGGAAAAAAAGGTCAAATGCTACATTCTGAGGAAGCAGTGTGGTCTACTGGAGTCCAGAGACTGGGCTCTATTCCCAGCTCCATCCGCAACTTGCTGTCTGACCCGGTGCAAGTCACTTTGCCAGTCTTTTCCCTTCTCACCTTTTGTCTGGCCTGCCTAATGAGATTGCAAGCACTTCAGGCCAGAGGCTGTGTGTTTGTGCAACGCCTGGCACAATAAAGCCCCAGTCTCAGATGGGGCATCTAATAATAATAGTTACTAATATTACCATGGAAAATACAGCAGACATATTCTTCCTACCTTTGTACCCTGAATGGGAAAGCAGGAGCAGCAGCAAGACAAGACACTCTGCCCAAACCAGTCATTGGATGATGGGCATAAAAAATAGACATCAATAAAATTGAGCAAGGAACAGCACGAGATAAGCCTAATGGGCGTGTCATGGAAACACTGCTACATTACTGAGTGCATAGCACTGTTTGCTAAGATTACTTTGCAATGGGAATGGCTTTCATATTCCAGTCATTGGGTCACAAGTAAAGTAAGCTATGTTGCCACTAGAGGCAACTGGGGAACTCAAAGAATGGGAAATGTTTATTACTGCTCTTTTTGCTCTGTTGGTTGTTAAGTTATTGTTTCAGTGATAATAAGCAACATGTTTTCTCTAGTTAACTGGTTGGAAATTAGGTTTCCCGGTACGGTTCATATATAAAAGTTTTGATCAAATGCTGCATCTCTTCCACGCTTCTTGGTGGCATTTATATATTAAGCTTCCTTTTATTAAGTTTCTTATTGAAATATATTGTATCAAGCACAGGCTCCCTTTAATAAATTATGTAGGTTTCCTAGTGATATTTACTGCATTACCCTGCTCAGAATCATCTTTTGGACCTCGTTAACAAAGCATGAACTGTACTTGTGGGGTTAGTATCCAATTCAGCTGCATGTCTCTTTCCCCCTCCCTCTCAGGATAGGAGCTTTGACTCAGTATACATTACATTTTAACCCCCTGCCCCTCCCCTCCTCTCCCCACAAAATTCAATAGCGCAGCGGTTCTCAAACTGTGGGTCACGACCGTGTTTTAATGGGGTCGCCAGGGCTGGCTCAGACTTGCTGGGGCCAGGGGCTAAAGCTAAAGCCCAAGGGTTTCGGCCCTGGGTGTCAGGGCTCAGGTTACAGACCCCCTGTCTGGGGCTGAAGCCCTTGAGCTTTGGCTCCCCACCACTACCACCCACTTGGGACAGAATGGCTCAGGTTTTGGACCAGGCACCCAGGGCAGCTGGGCTCAGACTTTGGTCCCCCGTCCTGGGGTCGTGTAATAGCTTTTGTTGTCAGAAGGGGTCGCAGTGCAGTGACGTTTGAGAACCCCTGTACTAGCGTGTACCCATGTCTAGGAATACTATCTGAACAGTCTCATCACCAAATATGGGAACTGAATGAGATTCCAGGCCATACATTTATCATTATTGGCTACATGCTCAACGTGAAGAGGAAATTAGACAACATTTATCCCCTGGTGTCATATAAGAGAACAGCAGCCAGTTGCACCATGGTGTTTTGCCCAGGGCTGCCCTTCCGCTACTGCTGTGCGGCAAAAGCATCGCCTCCTATGCACTGCTCTTGTGGGACTGCACAAGCACGTTAATGGGGCCAGGGGATCCACCATCCTCAGGTTCTTCAAGGGAGGAACGAAATCCCTGTCTCCTCTCCCAAGAGAGAAACACGGGGACATTTTTATAAACATCAAAACAACATTTAATCAAGACACAGACAATCCTCAACTTGGCCACTTCCCTTGAATGTCGTACTCCTGTCCCAACCATTTGTTCTGCTCATCTTCTCTGAGTGAAGCTAGTTTTCATTCACATAAAATAATAACGATTTCAAATGAAATATTCATCCAGCTCTACTGTGAGTATTGACTAGATGGATTGAATAAACAAATCCCCAATTAGGGGGAGCTTTCTTTCCTAGCCCCCTCTGTTCATATACCCACATATCTGAATTATGGTGTAGGGGGAAAACAAACTAGACTTGGATTTTGTATAACTTCCCCATTTAAAAGGCTAACGCCTTCCTAAAACGGCTAAAGTTTTTATAGATATGCCTAATTTTTTTTCCTACCTTGCCTTTCTTTTAATCTGCAAGTATTAGAGGTCAGATTAGACCTATTGCATCAATTTAGAATATTATAAGAAGTCCTTACGTGCAGATTTATCTTATAGGCCTTAAGGACACCACAGGTACCACTAAGATAATCTTCCACTAGTAAGTATTTCTCAAAGTCTCTAAATATTTGTTTATACGATAGCCTTAATGGCGCTGTAGGAGCTGCTACAGTCTAGCAGGTAACTAGTATGCAGTTTAAAAAAAAATTCCCTAATTGATATTTAAGTAAGCCGCTACAATGGCCCCATTAGGAATGGTTCTCTCTCTTGGGTCGACGTATGCATTTTAAAAATTACCAGCATTCTCTTTTTTTCCATAAAGCATTTTCTTCAGTGGTTTTTTTTTTTTTTAAGCCAAGAAAAATTGCACCAAAAAGCTGCTTTACAAATCCCTCCATGGGGCACAGATTCAGCACGGGCTCATGGCAACAATTGCTGGATATTTTACAATACATTGCAAGGGACTCTATATGCTGTAATGTATTATAGGAGGGATCCCTGCAAGATTTGTTGCTTTGTGTTGCCTCATCTTGAAGATCGACAACATTTCGTTTATGGGGGCCCATTGTCATGGCCCGAACGTGCAGCTCTTGGGGAGCTCGCCAATGCATTGTGGACAAGATTGTGGCGTTGAGTCATTGTGCCAAGTAGATGGCAGTGCAGAGCTGATCTGCCCCAGGAAGATCTCTGGGGGTGATTGTGCAGAGGAATAACACAAGGGGAGAGTGTAGGCTGCACCATCTTTTAGGAACTGTTTCCCACAGTGCACGCAGGCTGCCACCTGAGCCAGTACAGAAGGGAAACAAGTCACGGTCTTAACGGTACATCTATGCCACAAATTGAGATGTGAATGTAGCATGTGCACACAGACTCATACTCGCTTTATTCTAGTTAGAGCGAGTAGTAACAGCAGTGAATGGCATAGACCTTGGCATGGGCTAGCAACCCAGCCATGTACCCAGGATCCATGGAAGGCTTATATGAAGTAGCTAGCGCACGTTGTACACATAGTACACACTGCTTCTGTTGCCTGCGCTAGCTAGTTCAAAGCTAGCACACACACTCCTACAGTCACACTTACTTTGTGGTGTAGACATACCTTAAGGGACTTTGGGGGAGATAGGGCTATTTGAGAAGAACAAAGAGGGAAGAGTACATGTTTGAGTGAAGATGGAAGGCTCCTTGAACCCTCTTTCACTATCCCCCTGGATATCTGTGTAAAGACCACACAGACAGTCTGGTCGTTCGCTGTATGTTAAAAGGATGTCATTTTTGCTGGCTTGCTTTAAATTATACAATAAGGATGAAATCCTGGCCTCACTCATATCAATGGCAAAACTTCCAGTAACTTTAGTGTAAGGATTAGAGTAAAATATCTATCTGATAAAGCAATCTGGGATCCCCTACATTATTCTAAAGTCTTTACTGCAGCTTTAAAGAGAACTGAAGTAGAGAGTTACCTATGGTAACTACCAGACCTTTTCCCTCCCTAGTTCCCTATCAGAGAGGGTGATATTATTACTGAATACTCATGCAAGGGAAGCAGTGAAGGACCCATCACATCAGAGGTTTAAAAGCACTAGCAAAGAAGATTCCTCCTCTGACAAGAAGTGGGACTTGCTGTTGTAACAGTCTTTTTCATCTCTAACACTGCTCTACAGCCAAAATGCTTCTGAAATAAATGTAGTCAAACTTCACTAATTCTGGGTCACTGAGAACGAATATGATGCTTAAAATTGTTGATTGGCTCTAGTTTTCAAGATATGCTATTGGGTCAGTATAGACAACCCTTGACTTGGGAATGGCGGAGGATAAGTGAGTTATAAAGGGAAGGGATCTCAATTTAAACCAGAAATGACTACATCTTTGACTGGCTCTATGAATAAATCTATGACTGGGTTTGGACAGTACTTGCTTTTTAGGCAAAAAAATGAATGATGCAATCTGAAGCTGGTTTTGCATCATACATGATATGAATTGCATCATGCTATTCCTAGAAGTCATGGATGATGCAATCATAATGAAGCTTACATCACTCTGCTGAACAAATTGCCCTATATCAGCTCTAGAAATCCTACAGTGTCATGCTTTCTTATTTGTCAGTGTTTGATTTTGCAAAGGGACACATTTCTGTTTAGCCAAAGTGAGCAGAGATGCCTCGTACTTGTGTGAACAGTGCAGATAACTTCTGCTATGTTTGTGGTGAA
>NC_048306.1:7293717-7347534 GCF_013100865.1 Trachemys scripta elegans | reverse complement strand
TTGACAAAACACAAGCAGCTTTCAAGTACCTCCGTGGAAAATTTCCAAGGTTAAGTGAAGCTAAGATAAAGGAAGGTGTCTTTGTTGGTCCTCAGATTTGTGAACTTCTTCGAGATGATGCATTTGACCATGCACTGCGTGGCAAGGAAAAGACGGCATGGAAAGCCTTCCAGTTAGTGGCAATAAATGTTCTCGGAAACAACAAGGCAGACAACTACAGGTTGTTGGTGGAAAACCTCCTCAAGACATACAAAAGCCTTGGTTGCAACATGTCACTAAAGATACATTTTTTTGCACTCTCATCTAGATTTTTTTCCACCAAACTGCGAAGCAGTGAGCGACGAGCACGGATGAGCGATTTCACCAGGATATTGCAACAATGGAGAAAAACTATCAGGGCAAATGGAACCCATCAATGCTTGCAGACTATTGCTGGACAGTGACAAGAGATGCTCCATTAAATGAATACAAGAGATAACCAAGAAGCGCCGAGTAGACTCTGAATAGGACTAAACTATGTACATAATAGTTTTTTGCCTTTTGCTTCATAATAAATTTTATTTATATAACCCTTTTGCTGATTTTTAAAGTGTTACATAAACAGGACAGGTGAAATATTATCATGTAAAGCAACCATAAACACATGAAAAGACCTAGGTTTACAATTTATGATTAACACTCTACTATCTACACAATATACATAGCCATAAAATGTAAAACTTAAATATCTTAGAAACAGTAGCCAATCAGTTGTTTTAATTGTCATATTTGAATTCAGCACATCAAAATACATAATAAATAGCACATTTTATCTCTGAAGCAGACGACGTCTCAAAAATTGTAGACCAGTGTAATATATGTGATTCTAGGTCTCTATGATTCTGCACTAGTAACTAATGAGACAGCACCTACCTGTTTAGTAGAGAGAGTAAAATATATTCTTTTTATACCTTCTTTATGCTGACACTTATTACTCGGTTTGCCACATATTAGCCCAAATAATGCAGTGAAATTAAGTCCTTTTACTTTAATTAAACTATTCCCAATTGTACCATGTTACACCACAAAATTACCATACATATTATTGTGCACATCCACTGCACCTTTCAGTACCACTAAAAAAAAAATCACTGATATTAAACAAACACACAAAACTCTTACTATTAAGAGATGAATTTTGTTTTTTACAAGATCACACTAGAGGAACTCAGAAGGGTCAGATCACAGAGGGAGTCTCTTGCTAAGTAGGGAGATTGCTTCTCAGATATTATACCTGATCAAAACCTGACAGAGTGATTTTCCATAGGAAAACTTTTCACCAGAATATGGCAATTTTGATTAAATTTCATTATTAAAAGGTTGAGGGGGGGGAGGGAAGCTTGCCAATAAGGTCAAAATGGAACAAAAACAGACCTAGTGGAACTTTATTTTGAAGTGATTTTTATATTACAAACTTTTTAGAAGTGGAAATCAGAATGAAATGTTTTGATTGATCCACACCAATTTTTTTTTTTTAATATTGTTTCACCAGAAATCCAGAACAAAAACTAAATTTTGAAATGGCGGAATTTCCCACCTAACCGAAATTCTGAGTTTCAACTAAATCAGCCCAATGCTGCAAAAACAAAGACACCGGGGAGGTTGATGAGCTGTGTCTGTGACACAACAGGCCAGGTGTACCAGGGAGCTTGGAAGGGACTGTACCACTCTGAGGCACAATCCCTCTCCGAGTTCCATTTGTGGGTTTGGACCGGCCCTACTCAGAGCTGTGCGTAAGGGTTTGCCTAGATGGCTAGTTAGTGCGCAGCGAGCTGGGGTGTAAATCTACAGTGCATGAGAGTGCCATGCATTAATTGGCTGTGTGGACCCCACATAGTAAAATTTCCATTTCAAAGCAGAGTGGATAAGTGCATGAGGGAACTTTTAGTGAATGGCAGTAGGGTCTACATGGCTAGTTAGTCCATGGCACACGGGAGATTTATACTCCTGCCTGCAGTACACTAGTTCGCCTTCTAGATCACCCCTTGGGGCACCTAATTCTACCTTACTTATGCCAGATTCACAGCATTATAAGCCCACTGACTTCAACCGACCTCCTACTGATTTACACTGGTGAATGCAAGAGGAGAAACAGGCCTTAAAACACATAATATAGGATCTGTATAATTAGAACTGAACATTAAATATTGTAGTGATAAATGGACCATAACCAGACATCCTATATGATGACACCCCAGAGCTTTGAGAGATTAGGTCCAAATGCAGACCAAAATCATGGCCCATGTTTCAGTTAGGGATTTTCTCTGGTTTTGCAGTCTATTCCTCGTGTGCTGAGCTTAAAACTGTACATGACACCAAAATGAAAGATGCATTAATAGATTAATTTAACTACAGGATTACAATATGCTTCTTGCATGCACCCTATTTTAAAAAAAAGATCTTTGCTGCCACTTTTGATAGTAGGGGAGGCCTGTGTATTTTGTGTCTGATCCTGTGAAGGGGAAAATTATGGGTAAGTTTGAGAAACTATGAACTTTGTAATTAAGTTAACCACCTAGAAATTCATGAGCTCAACTGTGTTAATCTCTCTTAATTGGGTTTTCTCGTTAATTGGTTGTAAAGTGACTGCTATTATCAGAAGGCTCAATTTTACTGGAACTGTGCAGTTTTGATGTGTGTGTCAAATCATTATGGTCTCCTGATTTATTGCACGAGCTTGTGGAACTCTTTGGGGGCGATAACGTTTTCTGGGAACACGAAGCTGTAAAAGTTTATATGTGTGTAAAGTCTAGCTCTGGAAAGGGAACGGAACTTGGAGAGAATTCTCTCCAATAGCCCCTTTGGGCCACTAGCATGATATCTTATCTTACGTGAGTTCAGTCCCACTGGGATTTCTCTATCTGACTGGAATACCTTTTGTAGCATTGTGTTCTATGGAATGCTTGACACTGCTTTTTCAGGCACAGTCAAAAGTTGTGATAAAAAATATACGGCATTTAAAATGAAATCTAAATCCACCTACCTGCCCTACCAACAAAGAACAAAAGAGATTTAAAGTGACTTTTCAGCTAGCACTCTGCTACCTTGAAACTGGAACAGATAGTGTGCTGGCAATGAGGAATTTATGATTATTCATTGAGACTGTTTGTAGGTGTCGCTGCTTACAGCTGGGCAGGGCCCCAGTTTGGTATTGGGAGAGCCAGAACCTTTTTAAAAAATACATCTGGATACATCCAAAGCTGAATCCTGGCTCCACTGAAGTCAATGAGAGCTTTGCCATTGCCTTAAATTGGAGCCAATACGTCACCCCCAGCCTTCCAAGCAGAAGGAACCCTTCCAAGCCTTCCAAGGACAAGGAGGGAGACAAGCTCCAGGGGCGAACGCCTGGATCTACTGAAGTCAACGGGAGCTTTTACAAGGATTTTACACCTGAGATACTGGGCCTGACGCTGAGCTCTTGCTTGTACCAATCTTACAGTGGTTTAATTCCATTGCCTTCCATTCAGAATTATTCCTGATTGGCCGTGGCGTTTGATCAGATTCAGGACTACTGGGTCAAATTTGACTGTCATTTACAATGATTTCAACAGACTTGTGCCACTATTATTAGGGCTGAAAATCTATAAATTACAAGTAATTCCAAGATATGAAATTAAATATATATTTAATTTGATGATTCTATCATCATGCTTTGCCCGAGGGAAATATATGCGAATATATCTTCGATTAAATGACACTTGCTCATATTTATATATAACCAAGCTGTGTAACACTACTGGATTTCCGAAAGAAACAAGAACTGGTGTATTCAGGGAAGTGGCAGAAGAGTTCTTTATCTAACCCCCGGCATGCAATCAGTTGCTGAATGACTTGGCTCACTGAGATGTGGCTCAGCAAGCAGACATTGGGTTACATGGACTTGTCTGGTATTTGCCCTCTATAAGCGCTTGTGAAGCATCACCAACCAATATCACTCGCAATGTCTGAAAGCATTTGGAAAACCTCAGAGAGGTTACACATTAGTTCAGTCTACAGCAACAAATTCTCAAGCATGAGCTTATGGAACACTTTATAACAGAGGCAAAAGAGAGGAAGCAAATATAGTCACGCGATTTCACCATTTAATTTGTGCTTGGTTATTTCCAAGGAGGGCTATGGACTTTGTATGCGCAAAGTAGGAACGCGTATCTATCCTTAATTCCTCTCTCAGTGGACTGCACAGCTGGTTTTCTTGGAGTCCCTGAATCATTCTATTTACCCTAGGTTCTACCTTCTGCGTCTTTGTAATACTATTTTATATGGTAAGGTTAACGGACTTGATAAAATTATATTATATGGGACAAATAAAGTCACAGTGTATGTCTTCGTCCTTGTGTTTAATACCTGTATTCATGGAGCCCAGATTTCTGTTCAATTATTTCTATTTATGGCAGTGGACTCGTCAGCACCAAAAGTACAGATTTGTGAATTTTTTGGGGAGCAGCACAGTCAGTAAAAGAAAAAAGTCACACACACACACACACACACACAGTCAAGCTATTCTCATCTCATTGTCCATTCTACTAAGTTTGTCATTTGCCATCACAATGCATAGAAATAGTCTATTAAAAGGCCCCTTTCATGTCCTGATCCTGGATAGGCCCTGCATTAGCTACTCCTTTACTTTTGTTAGGCAGCAGTGATTGTGCCTATCAGGTTAATTCAAGTACGGGACCTGGGTTTTTCCTTCTTATCTGGAGTTGCCACTATCATGCTATTTGGAGCGGCTCACAACTGTGAGTGCCGACCTCAGGCAGACTGTCAGAGAACAGGGCAGACACCCCAAGCTGGTGATGTGTTCTATAATTAGATTTCACCAAGCCAGTAACACATGTGAACTCCTGGATCAGTCTCAGACAGTCACCTTACACTCTCCAGTCTATCTCGTCACCCAGACAAACTGGGCTTTGTGATAAAAGGCTGCTTCGGCTTAAAGAAAGTAAGCAATAGTGGAGTAAGGGCATATCCAGTATCAGAAAGAGTCTAAGAGAAAGATTAAATTTTTTCAGTTTGAAGTGACTTTGTTTTCAAATGTAAGTTAAGCACTTGTCTACACGGTCTGTTGGTGTGCACCAGCTGGAGTGTAAATTCTAGTGTGCAGCAGCGTGTTGCTCATTAATTGTCGTGTACACCTTGCTGGCATGCACTAAAAGTTCTCTGGTGCACACTGATGTACTCCCACTTCAAACAGTACTGTGTCAGTGCACACAAGGGAGCTTTTAATGCTTGTCTTCGGGTCCACATGGACAGTCAGCTTGTGACGCACTGGTGCACACTAGAATTTACACCGCAGTGCACCAATAGTGTAGACAACTCCTAATTATAGTTTAAAATTCAAGGTTGAAATCTTAATGAAATCTTTCACCAAAGCCTTAGATTTTTTATGTGTAGATTAAGCGTTTAATCATGCAGATCACGGGTATGCTAGAGACACGAATACTGAACTCAAACCAATTCCCCACACACACCCTGATTGTCAGTTTGCAAAAACAAAATTCAAAATTGCAGCTTTTTATACTGATTTGTGACAAGCAACACATTTGAAATGTTGGAAATTTCCCAGAGACAGGCAAACGGTTTCCAGACCATTTCTAATTTGGTTCTCTTATAGACTTACTATACCCCTGGAGGTAAGAGGCTTATGCTTGGGTGACAGAAAGAGAACCCACACTCAAATGGCAGTGCCGTTTGGCAAAAGATAATCATGGTGGTTTGTTGGTTTTCAATGCCAACAGGTTCAAAGTAGTTGCAAATATATTATTATCCCACTCTGTACTCTGAAATTATCACCCAACTGTTAAAGAGAATGTTACGCAGAATAGAATGATAAATAAATGCTGTGTTAGAAAAAGCTATGAGCTAAAAAAAATTATTTATTTCCATGGAGAAAGCTGCCAGATTGAGAAATACATCTGACTACTCTGTACAAATCAACTGAACATTCGCTTCACAATTCATTCCTGGGGTAATGAACATAAGCAGTAGGTGAGATGGTATAAATTGAAGAGATTAAATGGCACTGAGCTGTGTACTCAACAAGACAACCTCAGCAATAGAAATACCAGGCATCAGACCCAACATCTAAATCACTCAGATGGAAGCTAGCAATATTCTCCTCCTTTTGATTATTGTTGTTTCTATTCAGTAGTAGTGTCTTTTAGCATACCGCGAGCTGCATGACTAAACACTTAATCTATACATAGAAAATCTCAGGCTTTGGTGAAATAGAACTCAGCACTTTAAAAAAGAGTAGTAAAGACCAAAACACCATTTTGGGGCATCAATGTACAGTATATTACAGTACATTGCTGGGCTAGTTATTTTCAACTTCGTTAGTTGCACTGAATGGCCTTCAAAGTTTAATTGGCATGTTGTAATAAATGCTTTGATTCTTCACTAAAGCAGCCATTATTTGAAATGTCAGATCTTCCTGCTCTTTAAGCACAGGCACATCTAAGTAACAAGGGAGAAGAAATGCCTTTAAAAAGTAAATTTTCTTTAAAACTGTTATAGACAAGAGGATTTGTTCATCTGCCAGAACTTTGACTCAATTTTATTATAATATTTTATTACTATTATATTTTAGTAAATCACTGACTTCAAGCCTCATTTTCTAATGGTGACGAATTGTCTGATACTTTTATTGCCTACAACAATAGTGTTACAACAAATGTCAAGTGGCTGAGACGCCAGCATTTTACACATTAATAGTTACATAGTATTTAATTAATAGCGCCTCAATTTGACTAATGTGGGTCAGTCACTGGAACTTAAATAATTAAAAAAAAACAGCTATGGGAGTATAGTGTAGGACAGAGACACCATTCAGATTCCCTAACAGCAGTGCACACACAGACTAGTGCAAGAAACGTTTAGTCTAGGGATTGGAACACTGGACAGGAAGTCAGGACTCCTGGGTTCTGCTTGATTCCTGATCCTGTCACAGACTCATAGGTTAAGGGACTTGCCCAAGATTACACAATCTGTGCCTCGAACCCAAGATTTTCTTCAACTTTCTGATTCACCAAAAGTTGCTTTAATAAATTGTTTTCATGGGAATTGAAACGGTTTTCCCCCTTCCCAATTTTTCAGCATTGACAGCAAACCAAAAATAATAATAATCTGTTATTCACACCACTCTACCCACCAGTAAACTTTTTCAAAGTCCTTGGTGATTTTAAATGAAAGGTAGTACTTAAAATGTAAACCTTTGTTTTTTCAGTCAGAGGCCCAAATACTGGACCCTCCCATAAAGGCATGGAGGGCCTCTCTAATGAACCAGTGCTCTTTTACTGTGTGATGGCAGGGAGACTGAAAGAGAGGCTGGCACAGAGGCCCTGACCCTGCTTTACGGCATGGAATACTACCTCACGGGAGACCCCTGAAGAGCAATGAACCATGATCGGCTGGGGAGTGATGAGTGGGAGAACAAACAGGGACTTTGCTTCTGCGAGAAAGTTGTTTTAAAACTGAAAAGTCAAAATGTTCCCGCAGATACAGTGGCCCTGATTTCCTCATTGCATTACTGCAATATTTTAATGTATCTTCATTGATTTCAGTGCAATGAATCCAATACATTACAGTTTTTGTAGTTTACTGTACAGGGGACATTCTTAGAATAATCTCAGAACATACAGTAAAGGGTGTAAACAACCTCAGTTGAATTGAGTTGATCTAGCTGGAAAAAGTAACATGTCAAGAACATATTGGGAAGGGAATCTTCTCATTCAGTCTGGTGTAAATCAGGATTAACTCAGAGGAAGCCAATGGGATTACCCCAACGTAAATGAGAGCAGAATTGAGACCACTGGGCCAAACTCATTCCTGGTAGAAGACATCACTAAATTACAAAGTATGAGTTTGGTTCATTACACGTGGTACTGTTATGCTCAATGGCTACAATTGCAAAGGTAAATCATATATCTTCTCTCAAGGAAGTGAAACACGAAACCTCAGTACAGTCAATAGTTCCAGCTAGAAATATGGTACATGATCCCATTATAAATTAATGTTTATAATTCAATGAAGCAGGTGTTCTGTTCTCTGGAGACCACTGTACAAATCCTACCTTCTACTGATATTTACTGACACCAGCTTACTTCAGAAAGGGCAATCTTTTCCCTGTCAGTAATAACAATAGCAAAGCCTATGGTTTACTGTTCCATGTTAAGCGAGAATGGGGTGAGAGTCACGCAGTTTGAATGCGAATGGAGGATGTGGGCTAAGCCAACCCAAACTAATGAGAATTGTCCTTTCCAAGCATAAAAAATTTAGCAACACTGCCATTTAAACCTCCATTTTATTAACCTTTCTTAGCTGCTGTGAAACCAGGACATGATGGGATCCTTGAACTTTGCTATCAGCGGCTAAAGGGTAATGCTTGTAGTGACTGCCGTTTTGCAAAATTATACTTCTTATACCCCAAAATTATTTTATTAAATTAATCCTCAACTGATTACAGAGTGACTCGGGGAGAGAGAGAGAGAGCGAGCGCACTGTCGAAGTTTGGAACACAGGGCAGGGTCAGGAGCTAACACTGGCTCTCCGTCCTGTTCTCCAGACAGAACCTGGGTAACATTTTTCAGCCAAAACTTTTTTCAAGCAAGCAAGGCAAAAAACCCACCAAAAATAAGCCAAAAAAACTCCCTCCCCTCCCCCCAAAATGTTTTGCAAATTTATGTTGGTTTTGCTGGGTTGTTTGTTTTGGAGGGGGGAAAACAACAAATTCGGGGGGGGGGGAACTAAACATTTAGTTTTGCCATTTTCAAAATGAAACATTTTGACTTTTCAGTTTTAAAACAACTTTGTTTCAAAGTTTCCTTTAGTTTTATATTGTTAAGTATTTAAAAATGGTTGAAACTGAAGTAAAATGTTTCATTTTTGTCACAACAGTGTTTTTTTTTCTTACCCCATGGATTTTTTTTTTTTTTTTTTTTTTTTTTACTTTAAGCTTGCCAGAAAACTGAAAAAATCCATTATTTGCACAGCCCCACTCCTGACACTAGATCAGGGATGTCAAACTCCATCAAGAGCCCAATCCCTGTTTAAATTACAGTCAATAGGGCAGGATATACATGTGAGCTTCTTACTCTACCAGTGACATCAAGAGAAGGCTTGCACAAAGAACAAGGGTAGAATATGGCCTGGATGCAGTAATTAATCTTTGCATTTTCATGCACACGGGGCTGAGAGGAGTGTCGCCAGAGCAAACCTGTTCCCTAGTGATTCCATATCCCTGCAAAGCCCATGGGGCTACTGAAACAGGGGGGCAAGTTATAGCAGACCTCAGAGCTACCCTAGCATGCAGCAGGTCCACAGTAGGCCCTGTACCCCTAAATAGAGGAGGCATAAGCATCAGTGGTAGGGTCAGTGGGGCCCTCAGTCTTAAGAGAAACTCTGATAAATCCAAGACTACAGGTTGTTAAGGAGTGTTCCTTTAGGCTGGGCTAAACATCTGTCAGGTGCAAGCCATCACTTAGATAAATTTCCCGCAAATTCTCCACTTCCCATTCTGACTATGGAAGCTCCTCTCTGCAGGTTGAGGGGTTCCTGACAGGAAATTACCCTATCTCCTCTAAGGAGTAGTTATCATAATGGATCCCAGAGAAGCTGAGGGAGCGGGAGGGCGGGGGGTTGGAAGCTAGATTGAGCTGAGAAGCAGAAAGGTCAGGAGAAAGCTGGCTTATGGGATGTGGAAAAGAAACAGAATGTAATGCTGACCGAGCAGTTTGTTATAAGTGAGCTTGGGCAGCAGGGAGATAAAAGGTCTCTGTGGCTCAGCAATACAGGAGACCAAATAAACAGCAGTTAAGAGGGCAGCGAAGGAGCCAGCCGGCCCCTCAGAACACCCCCAATTGCCCTTCGCTGTTTGTGGGAACAAGAAAAGAGAAACCCTGAGCAATATTTGATTGCCGAGTTCTTTGTGATCGAAAAGCCCAGGATTGTTAGTTGATTTCCCAGAATGTCTGGTATTTAATGTCCTTTGAGTCCTCTAAGGAAGAGCACCATCCTGCCGGATGGATTCAGCACATATGTGCCAGACCATTCGCACCATCTGCTGTACAGGGGTTGGTAAAGGAAAAGAGACCAAAGCCTCTCGGTGTTGAAATGCCACTTGGAAAGCTGGGAAAACAGCACTGAAAAAGAAGTCAAGTAACCAAATGGCTGAGAGGCGATAAAGGAAGAAGCAGGAAATGTCAGAGCTAGTATATCAAAGACTTAGAAGAAGGGGACTTGGCTGATGCCATAGTCATCATAGTTCCTTTTCCAGGGAGCCCCTGCTTTGTTGTGTAAGGAAGAAAGATGCAGTGCAGTATGAGTGTCAGGGACTAGTCCTGAACAGCGACACTCAAGGAAACAACTATGACCATAAAACCATTGAACAAGTAAACACAGAACAACTAATTCCTACACCCTTCAGCTAAAAGCAGATGTCACCGTTTAGCGAGGTTTCCAGCAGACATTTAATCAAAAACACGGCAGCTGCTGATTCACATTATTGTGTTCTTTTTAGTACGTTTCTCTTTAAAAGGGACTTTAAAAATTCAGGCACAAAGCAAAAATCCAGACACTCATTTGCAATGTAGAGTCACGCCAATGTACAGTAGATTGAAGTGTGAAATCAAAGAGTGCCCAATTTTGCAAACCCCCCCATCTGTAGAGCTTCCACTGCAGTCATCTGGAATTGCATGCTCTTGTAGCTTCCACGATCAGATCCATATAAAGGGGACAGAGTTTCTTATTTATATGAAGTGTCTACTGGATGTACTTGTTCCTTGAGCAGTACAGATCCTTCCTGATGGAGTGAATGCCAGGGAACAATTAAGTCATTTCCCACACTCCTGTTGCAAAACAAAGAGCTGGGTCTCTGGGACCAGCCAAGCTGCACTCAACACAGAAGCCACGCTGGGCATTAAAGTTGGCTCTAAGCTACCTTTGCACTCCCTTTCTCTTTAGCCGGATGGTTAAGAAAGAAAATATTTTGTACTGTCAACAATACCACTTATTTTCAATAAAAATGTAGCTATAGTGTTTGCCATGAAAGACAATTTGTCTATTTGCCACGTAAGAAAGGCCTCCGTTCAGAAAAGCATCCCTATGACAGTTTTAAAAACATAGCGGTCCATTGAATAAAGACTAGGATTGAGATCAGGGGCAGATCCTCAGCTGATGTAAACTGTCACAGCTCCATTCAAGTCAATAGCATCTGTCCCCTGGATCCTATCCCCAGCTCTGCCATGGATTCAAGGTAAGCAAGTAACTTCTTTTCTCAGTGCCTCATAGTCCCTATCTGTAAAACAGGAATGAAGATTTTAAAGCACCTTTGGGAAATGCTTTGAGGTCTACAGATGAAATGTGCCAAGTGCTAGGCATTATCATTAAAATACTGATTCTCTCTAGAGAGTTAAGTACATTTCTGCTTGTGACAGGCATTTCTAGTAGTACCATACAAGAGTGGTTCAAAAGAAAACTGCATCTAATATAGAAAAAATGGCCAAGCGACATTTATACACATCTGGCAAGAAATTAGGTGCCATCAATGGTCAAAAAATTAAGCACATTAGTCTATCCTGTTCATTAAAGGAAACCGAATAACATGACAGATTGTGTGCAGAATTTATCTTCAGTACCATTCTGCCTCTATTTGTATAGTTCTGCATAAATAGAAGATAAAGAATACCTTGTAGTCAAGTCATGGATAGTATTTGACCATGTTACCCTACTGCATTATCATTTCACATTCTAGTTAGATTACAGTTATTTTAAAGTCACATCATTGTCACATTATAAGTGCACGGCACAGCTCATGTTCTGGGTGAACATTTATTTTCTGGGCTGAGCGCCTTTCTGCTGGGTAGTTGATAGGTTATCTTTTTCACTTCTTAATGTATCTGAAAAAAGAAACATTTGTTGAGTGCCTCCTTGGATAGTCAGAGAAAATTGTATGAGAAGACAGGGAGAGTCTTAATTATAATATTGTATTAAATGGATGGCCACAGAATTCCCTTTTTACACATCACTACAGTACACTCAAAAGACGACAAGAAGAGAGAAACAGTACAATGTGTTTGTTGTTTATGCAGAGATAGATATTTGATAGATGCCTGAAATATGTTAAAAAGGCAGACTGCATGCATGAATATCAATATGTTCTCTACAAGGTTCTATATCTTGCCATACCAGAGATGGTCAGTGCTTTAATATCCCTTGCAAAATATGCCTCTCTTGTTTCTTGACTATTTATTTGTTCTTAATCATACTGATTAGTACAGATAGCAGAAATGTGTATGCACTTCCCTGTCCTCATTTTCTCACTTATATCCTTTTATCTTTAATATATATATATATATATATATATTATGCAGATATGGATGTACATCCATAATTGCTCTTTTGTATTTACCTGTACATACCATATACTAAATGTAGAAAAAAAAAAGAATATATTATTTTCTAAGCTGTTAAGTGGCCATCATAAAGTAAAACCTATGGCTTGTGTTTATACTAAATCATAAAAGTGGCTCTTTCTGGTCTTAAAATCTATGAATATTTTTGTTATAGCTGCACTATAACTGGACACAGCAAGTATATATACGCATTTGCTCAGTTTTGATGCACATACCCTATCTTTCTACCAATAAGAAAGAAAATCTGTCCTAGCACAGGCATCTTGCTATCACTTTCTAAAGACTGAGCCATAGTAATTTACTATACATCAGCCCAAATCCAGTCAGTCATGTCTAGATCTCTGCCATTAGGGCATTTCTCTCTGCTCTCCACATGCCCTCCTTCACACTGATTCAGTCACTCACATGTTGCTATGACTGGGTGTTAGATTGTTCTGGCGCGGCTTCGACTGGCATTCAGTAGATAGCACCATATTAATCAGTGCTTTTATCAGCATTGCTGTCTTATGGATGGCTTTACTTCTAAAGTAATACTTCACATTTTCACTCTTTCCTACACCAATGCTGTTTTGTTTCTTTGGGATGAGAGAAAGAGAAAGCAACATAACAGGAACTCTAACTGGAAGGGTGGGAGTTTCAGCCTGCAGCAATCAAGAGGCAAAATGCCTCCCTAGCACAGCAGCTCATCGTTTCCCCCCCAGATATAAGGGATCAAGTGAAAGGCTTCTATAGAACGGTACAAATGAACTAGGAAGCCCAGTTCTGGCCAGGCAATCAGACAGCAGGCAGCTCTTAAGGAAAGAGAACCTAATCACTACCTTTCCAAGTTTAGAAATTGGGTGAAACACAGTCTGAGGAGCTCAGCTTTGGTCCTGTTAATGTTAAGCCAATGATGAGACACCCAGCAGGATGTCCGAGACACAGGCTGAAATATGAGAGACTTTTGTGAGGCATGGGCATGAAGATGGTATTTGAAGACTTGAGAGCGGATAAGATCACCTAGAAAAAAGGGTGAGAGGTAGAAAAAGAGACTGGGCAGCGATGCAGCCTTCCAGAATCATAAGAGAAAGTGGGAGAAGGATGGAGGAAGACCCATTAAATGAAAGTCTGAAGGAACAATCAGAGATTACAGATGTGAAAGGCCAAGGGAAAATAGAGAGTTGAGGAGAGAAATATGTTCAGAGGTGTCAAAAGCAACTGAGAGGTCAAGGAGAACACAAAGGTAACACCCTACCAGGAAGAGTTGGGGTGGTGATAAATTCAGTAATATTTGTGAGGCATTTGCATGAAATGGGAAAACTTAAATACATAGAGAGATACCCTGCCTGAAGTCTCTGATTTTGTATTTCAACATTAGGAGATTCATTCTGTTGTCAAAAACTTGTATGTGAGATTCTAAGGAATATTTTTTGAAGGAGTTAAAATTTTAAATCAAGAGAACCTGTTTGTTTTTTAACTGTAGATTGCAAACTCTTAGCTAAAGTAGTAGCATTTGGGCAGTAAACTATACACGTACAGAATTAATGGGTTTCGGTCAAATTAAGTTTGTGCAGGGAAGGTAGCTGCCCTACAACATTGGGAGATAATTTCATGCATATGTAACACATACTCATAGAAAACTGCTCTGGTAAGGAGAGACACTGAAAGTGAGTGGAATAGAGTGAATGTTTCCATTTGCCACTATACTCTTAGCAAGCTTGTTTGGGCTTTAAATATCAGTCTAAAAATATTAGGGCTTGGTCTAGGGCTGTAGATCATTCAGGGCAGATTCTCTGCTGTGGCTAAAATCCATTTGGCACAGCCAACAGGGGGCCATCTAGTTAACAGTAACAGGTCCCTGAGTCCCTGCCCCTCTTGGCCCCAGCCCTGAGTTCTCTAACCACAGCCACTGGTAACAGTCCCAAAGGGATCATCCACAATCTGCAAATACCCGGAGATTAATAACTTTCCTCCACACTCCATCTCTGTGTGTAAATTAAAGAAAAGGGCCATACGAGGGATGGGCAAGAGGTTCAGGAAATGAGGGTCAACATGAAAATCAGCTCAAATACTGAACTAGACTGCAGTCTTGGCCAATTTGGATAAATTCTTCCTTCTGACCCTCATGGACCTTCTTTAGATAAAATAAAAGCTCAGAGTGAAATCCTGGCCCCATTGAAATCAATGCAAAATTCCCATTGGGTCTATGCACATGCTGAAAGTTAAGCATGTGTGTAAGCGCTTTGTTGGATCGGGGCCTTAATATACAACATGTCACATTCATCCATGAATCCGGAACTACACGTGGGATGTATTTGGTCCAATATGTCAAGACTGGAACAACCTTGGGAATTTTTCAACAAGCAAGTTTTTTTCCATTTGAAAAATGCAGATTCGTCAAAACCAAAGCTTAGCCAAAAGTGGTCGGGTTTGACAAACTTCACAACTCACGTCAAGAAAAAATTTTCAAAATTGTCAAATGTTTCATTTGGACATTTTCTAAATTAAAAATTCTGGTTCAAAACAGCTGTTTCAAAAATTAAGCTAATTATACCAACAAAAGGGCAAAAAGGTTAAAATAAAAATATAACATTTCCAAATTATTGAAGTGAAATGTTTTGATTGACTTGAAATGAAAACAAAACAAAACACTTATTTATTTATTTATTATTTGACTTTTTGGCCTGATTTAAAATGGGAAAATATTTCAGACAGGAAAACCATTTCCTCCCCAGCTCAACTGGAGACCAAAATGCTATACCAACTTGCCAAACATAGTGATTAATAAGGATGAAACAGATCATCATATTTGCTAACAGGGGTTAATAATATATTAAGGATAAGGGTGCTGTTTGAATATTTTCTTTTCCTTCAAGCATCACCAATAAGCATTCCAGCCTCCTTCTTCAAAGAGATTCATTGTATTAAATGAATTTGTTTGGCACAGTGAAGTGACTAAATTAAGGAGGTGGAAACTGATTCTGCCAATGTCAGAGGAAGGAATATGTCTTTGCCTTACTTTGAATGATATTACTGAGTGGCAAGACTCAGACAAATGATGTGTGCTTCAGATGAAGGATTTTCCTTTGGCCTGAACGAAAATAATTAAAAGTGTCATTGCTCTACTTCCATCACAGATCTCATCTATAAAACAAACATCTAGAACTATACAGGCAATTCCAAACTCTGCACTGCAGTGAAACAGTTGATACATCTATGAAAAATTGGGGGGAAAAGTATCAGATATTTATACATGGAATATTTCTTCTTACAGATTTTTAAGGAGGACAGTTTCTCCAGGGAAGGGATGGAGGGAAACAATATTTGGGGCTCTGGTGTGACTTTTTTTTTTTTAAAGTAACACCTGTTTCATTTGACAATTTATGAGTTTTAAAATGTCAAGACTTTAGTTGCTGGATTGCTTTGAGCCATATAGATTATGCAGTAACAATAACTTTTATATAACTCTCCTTTCATCCTAGGATCTCAGAGCACTTGATAACTTTGTGAACTTTGCAATGTTAATGGGAATAAGACTCCCACTGAAGTCACCTCACATCTGAACCATTCCCTACCAGAACACCAACTGAATGAACTCCCTACACAGAGCTAGATAACCCTTCTCCTAGTCACAGCCACCCCTACCCACTCTCTATCATGGCTGCCTTAGAACTCATGTGATTTGTCCCTAGCTGTCTATGGCCCTTAAAAGTCATTTGAGCAGATGGGGATTGCCAGAGCCCTGGAGTGCTCCCCATGTTAGGTTTCCTCCAGCCACACCCCCTACGCTGGGAGTTATGAGCAGCACTCTGTAACATCACGGCTGCACATAGCATTAATATCCTCTGCCCTGACACACTTAGAAAATAGTTGGACTTTACAGCATGAGAAACCTTAGGCTTAAATTTTGATCTCACACCAATAAAAATCAGGTGTCACTTCAGTGAAGTGTATTGAATCGGACTCCCTTTGCATGTTGTAGGTCCAGAAGAGCATTACTGATCACATGGGATATCTGGCTCCTGGGGCCCAAACACTTGTGAGAACAGGCCAAACCTGAACCCTAATCCTAACTCAGCCTTGAAACGAAACCGCCAAAGCTACCCTCAACCCAATCTAGACTCGAATATCACCCAGCCTACTCTAGAGTGTAGGCACTTGCACAGTGAGCAATGCCAGCGTTCCTTCTACTTATGTAACAGGATGTTGCCTGTCTTCTGGGAGAAAATTCATCAAAATGTTTGCCATTGTAATACAGCTTGTATATGAAATTAACAAGTTTCTACTAGCAAATTTCCTTGTTGATGTAGTTTGATATAAAAAGACATGAAGAGAAACAGTTGTTAAGTTAATAAGCAATGGATTGGTTTTCAGCAGCAACGAACGATCTTAACCTCAGAGATTCATATCTTTGTTTCCCCCCTTACTTTGATTTATTTGGGGCTGTCAGAAGTAATAGAAACAATTAATAGAGTCATAGATTTTAAGGTCAGAAGGGACCATTAGATAATGCATCTGAGCTCCTTCATAGCACTGACCCGTACTGAGCCCAATAACTTGTGTTTGACTAAAGCATCTCTTCCTTAGGGCATCCAGTCTTCATCTGAAGACATCAAGTGATGGAAAATCCACCACTTCCCTTGGTAATTTGTTCCCATGGTTAATCTCCCTCACTTTAAAATAGGGTGACCAGACAGCAAGTGTGAAAAATTGGGACAGGGGGTAGGGGTAATAGGAGCCTATATAAAAAAAAAAAGACCCCAAAATCGGGACTGTCCCTATAAAATCACGACATCTGGTCACCCTACTTTAAACACACACACACACACACACAGTCTTATTCTAACTTGAAATTGTCTGCTTTTAACTTCCACCATTGACCCTTGAGTCATTTTTGTGGCTCTTCCCTGCCCCCTGTCCAATTTTTCAACTTTTTTTTTTTACAATATGGACACTAGAACTGGATACAGAATTCCAGTATCAGCCTCACTGATGCACCAGCACAAGGTAAAAATCATCTTCCTACTCCTACTCCCCTGTTTATCCAAGGATTGCATCGGCTCTGTTTGCCATAGTGTCACACTGGGAGATCATGTCCACTATCACCCTTATAGCCCTTTCAGAGTCACCAGCACATCTTTTATATTTGACACATAATCAAATCGAAATCCCTTATTCTGAAAGAGTGGAGGTCAGTTTGCTTATGCTGGGGTTATAAACATACACAGGGTTATAAATATTGACTAGTGCATTAATCCCGTTGACTCAGATACATAGGCAAGTAGACCACAAAATCAACTAAAACTGTTGCCTTTGTACAAAGTCTATCAGATTTAGGACAAAATTTGCAAGCAGGGGTAGGAACTTGTTTCTCAGGCAGTGGCAGATTTAGAGTTAGTGAGGCCCTGTACGCAGCTTCATTTTCGGGGGCTCCCCGGGGACCCAGCCAAGAAAAATAATGTTCTCTCTTATCTCTCCCCACCCCCGTTTTTCATTCTTTTGTCTTCAGCCTCCTCCTATATTGTAAGTAATGGGAAGTAAATGAAAATAAACTGAGGTACCTGGACTGGGGCAGGGGGTTGGGGTGCAGGAGGGGATGTGGGGGCAGGCGCTGGGAAGAAGTTTGGGTGCGGGGTGTGGCTCTGGGCTAGGGGTTGGGGTGTGAGGGGGTGAGGAGTGCAGCTCTGGGAGGAAATTTGGGTGTGGGGTGCAGGCTCTGGGCTGGGGCAGGGGGTTGGGGAGCAGGAGAGGGGCAGCGCTTACCTTGGGCAGCGTGGCTCCCAAAGCGACCAGCATGCACACCCCTCTGGCAGCGGCTCCTAGGTGTGGCAGGGGAGACAGGGGGGACTCCACACCGCTGCCCACAGGCACTGCCCCCACAGGTCCCGTTGGCCTCAGTTCCCAGCCAATGGGAGCTGCAGAGTCGACACTCGGGGCCGGGGCAGCACGCGGAGACACCCCTTCCCCCCAGGAGTGAAGCGGCATGGAAGGAGGGAAGCAGAGCGGGCAGGGAGCCGCCTTAGCCCTGCTGGTGGCCTGTCTCTGCTTGCCCCTTGGGGGGCAGCGGGTCTCCGTGCACTACCCGGGGCGGGGGCAGTGCGCAGAGCCACCTTCCCTCCCTCCAGGGGCGCGCAGAGACATGCCAGCAGCTGGCCGCTTCCGGGAGCAGCATGGGGCCACTGGCCATGGCAAGCAGGCAGCCTGCCTGCCTGAGCCCTGCTGCACCACCAGCCGGGACTTGGGGAGAAGTTGTCAGATATCTGTCCTGCATTTTGGGGGGCCCGTGCCACCACACGGTTTGTTTCATGGTAAATCCGCTCCTGTTCTCAGGCCAAATGACATACCAAGGCTGTATTCCTAATAGACTATACCAAGGTACCAGGACTGCAGTAGGCCTACTTAGAAAAGGAAGGAAGATGCAAGTATTCTACCCAATAAAAATCATGCTCATTCAGACGTGTTAATCCACCTCACTCAGTAATATTCTGATCCAAAGCCCACTGAAGGCAATGGAAAGAGTCCCATTGACTTCAATGGGTTTTGGATTAGGCCCTAAATATTTACCAGTTTTCATGTGTCTTTCCTATGCTCGTCGTTTTACTTTCGAAGACGCATGACTGATTTGTGCAAAGAGCTGATTTTTTTATTTGCTTGGCCCAACCAAAAAAATAAAAAATATACAGTTTGGGATGATCAGCTACCAGCTGCAGAGATGAAGCTGTTACACTTTGTGTCAAACACATTGGTTTTCCACATCCCAGGTGAGTGACCGAACAACCAGCCTAGAGAATCACATTCTCTCTCTCAATCTCTCTCTCACTTGCTCAATGAATAACCTCAACAGGAGAAACAGAAAGCCCACCTGCCAGAATACCCTAAAGCGCAGAGGTGAGGGAACTCATCTGCAATGTAGGGAACTCAAATTCAAATCCCTGCTCCCCTCAGGCAAAGTGGGGTCTGCCAAATCCCAGGTGAGTGCCCTAAAAGAAGGGCTGTCGGGTAAAAGACAGGAGACATCCACCTGAAGGGTTTTGAAAATGGTATCCAAGTTGCGTTATGACACTAGCTCAAAAATGTTTGTCTCAGACTATTCGGCAAATTCAACACACATCTGTAAATAGTTTCAGTCAACCCAAAATCACATTTTTCAGAAAATAAACAGTGTCCAATTTTTCACACAGCTCTAATGATTGGCTGGGAGGAGGCAGAGGAAGCACCCATCCCTAGAGGGAGTATTTAAAATTAAAATGGTATTTTTTAAAGTCTTCTTTTCTATAAGATGAGAAGAAAAATGCAATATTTCCTTTAATTATGTGGGGGAAATAGTTGATTTCCTCTGAAATAAATGCCAGAAAGTCTGCCTACTTAGTGTTAACCTTGTATCCACAGACTCATTCATCTGCTGGATTTAACTGATAGATTGATTACCTTGGCTCTGTTCTGAAAAGCCACGTCATTTGCATCATACAGAACACTTCCATTCGATCAGCCTCTCACCCCAGTTTTACAGCAATGTAACTGCATTTACTTCAGTGGAGTTGCTCCTGATTTATACTAATGAATCTGAGAAGAGGATCAGGCCCTGTGAAGTTTTGCCAAACTTGCTTATGTCAAATATTTGTTCATAACAGTAAATCCTAGAAATTAAGAAACTCTCTACCAGTTTCTTTGTTGAAAAGGAATGCTTGAGAGAAAGTTATTATTAACTGTAGCATCTGCAGTGGATTGTCTGTAGAAGTGGGTGGTAATGACATAGGCAATTCAAGTTTCTAGAGACACCAGACATGCCCCATTCCTCTGTCTAAAGCTGTTTGACCATCAAGGACTAAATGCACTGGAGAAATGTTGCAAGAGTGTTGACATCCTCAAACTCAAAATTCATTGGAGATACTCTCTCCCCAATACATTCTGTCTGGCCAATGTATACATTGTGGGCAAAACTACCTTCAAATGGAAGGCAAACATTTTGAATTAAATTTAACATGGACAGATGGCTCCTCAGCTGATGCAGGTCAGCATAGCTTCATTGACTGTTATGCAGTGATGGCAATTCATACCAGCTGAGGACCTGGCCCTGAATGAGAAATAAGAAGTGGAGTAACTGAGGCAGAGAGACACCATACTTCGGCCTTCATAGACTAAAGGTACTGAAGAGTGAACTCAAGGCCTTATGAAGAATAAGGAGGAAAAGGGAGAGAAAGGCAATCAAACCCAGGCACCCTGCACTCAAAGCAGAGCTGTCCTGTGCTACATTTAAAGGCTACAGCAGGTCTAAAACTGCGACAGATCAGTTTTTCCTGTCAGAAAATGCAGTTGAGGTCTAAATTGAAATGTTTTGTGGGAACATGTCGATTTTGACAAAATTTTCAGTGGCAAAAATCAAAATGAATCATTTAGACTCCGGTTTGTTTTGGTCACATTAAATTGGTTCATTTTGATAAGGTAAAAACAGTTTTGTTTTGAGTTTACCATTTTGGTTAGTTTTGTTTAGATGTATATACTATATGAAGAATGTTTTCTTTATATTTAATATTGTACAGAATATATTATGTAAACATTATACTCGAATACAAAACAAACTTTACCAAAACATAACAGTTTTACCTTATCAATTTTGACATTGTTGAAACAAAACATTTTGATGGTTCCAAATTAAAAAAAAAAAAAAAAAATCATTCTACAGAAAGTTTTGCCTTTTTGTTTGGATTAGGAACAAAAACACATTTAGAAATGTTAGAGCTTCCTGTGGAATGAAAACTCCACTCTTTCTATCAGCTCTATTTATGAAGCAATATGACAGTAGGGGAGCTATGAACTCTCTACCAGTGATCTTCCTGCACTCACGCCAGCATAACCTCTGGCCACAAGGACTGACAACTTTATCACAAAAGCGGCAGCATGATCTAGTGGACAGAGCAAGGGACTAATTAGTGGTCTGATGATAACTCGTAGCGGTAGAACAAAAGCTTCAGATATCTATGCCTAAAGTTGGGCACTGAAATCCAGAGGTGCAGAGCACCTGCAACTCTCATAGACTTCACCGTGAGACATAGGTTCTGAGCACCACTAAAAATCAGCTCACTTTTCTTTAGTAGCCTAAATATGAATTTTGGAGTGTAATTTTGCATCTGTGCCCCAGTTTCCATATCTGTAAAATGGGGAAAAGAATGATTACTTCCCTCATTGGACAATTAAAGTAGTTGGTGTTTGAAAACTCCTATATAAATTAAGAACATAAGAATGGCCATACTGGGTCAGACCAAAGGTCTATCCAGCCCAGTATCCTGTCTACCGACAGTGACCAATGCCAGGTATCCCAGAGGGAGTGAACCTAACAGGTAATGATCAAGTGATCTCTCTTCTGCCGTCCATCTCCACCCTCTGACAAACAGAGGCTAGGGACACCATTCCTCACCCATCCTCCATGAATTTATCTAGTTCTCTTTTAAACCCTGATATTCTCCTAGCCTTCACAACCTCCTCAGGCAAGGAGTTCCACAGGTTGACTGTGCGTTTTTATGAAGAAGAACTTCCTTTTATTCTTTTTAAACCTACTGCCCATTAATTTCATTCGGTGGCCCCTAGTTCTTATATTATGGGAACAAGTAAATAACTTTTCCTTATTCACTTTCTCCACACCACTTATGATTTTATATACCTCTATCATATCCCCCCCTTAGTCTCCTCTTTTCCAAGCTGAAAACTCCTAGCCTCTTTAATCTCTCCTTATATGGGACCCATTCCAAACAATCATTTTAGTTGCCATTCCCTGAATCTTTTCTAATGCCAGTATATCTTTTTTGAGATGAGGAGACCACATCTGCACACAGTATTCAAGATGTGGGCATACCATGGATTTATATAAGGGCAATAAGATATTCTCCATCTTATTCTCTATCCCTTTTTTAATGATTCTTAACATCCTGTTTGCTTTTTTGACTGCCGCTGCACACTACATGGATGTCTTCAGAGAACTATCCATGATGACTCCAAGATCTCTTTCCTGATTAGCTGTAGCTAAATTAACCCCCATCATATTGTATGTGTAGTTGGGGTTATTTCTTCCAATGTGCATTACTTTACATTTATCCACATTAAATTTCATTTGCCATTTTGTTGCCCAATCACTTAGTTCTTGAGATCTTTTTGAAGTTCTTCACAGTCTGCTTTGGTCTTAGCTATCTTGAGCAGTTTAGTATCATCTGCAAACTTTCCCACCTCACTGTTTACCCCTTTTTCCAGATCATTTATGAATAAGTTGAATAGGATTGGTCCTAGGACTGACCCTTGGGGAACACCACTAGTTACCCCTCTCCATTCTGAAAATTTACCATTTATTCCTACCCTTTGTTCCCTGTCTTTTAACCAGTTCTCAATCCATGAAAGGACCTTCCCTTTTATCCCATGACAACTTAATTTACATAAGAGCCTTTGGCGAGGGACCTTGTCAAAGGCTTTCTGGAAATCTAAGTACACTATGTCCACTGGATCCCCCTTGTCCACATGTTTATTTACCCCCTTCAAAGAACTCTAATAGATTAGTAAGACATGATTTCCCTTTACAGAAACCATGTTGACTTTTGCCCAACAATTTATGTTCTTCTACGTGTCTGACAATTTTATTCTTTACTATTGTTTCAACTAATTTGCCCGGTACTGACGTTAGACTTACCGGTCTGTAATTGCCACAATCACTTCTAGAGCCCTTTTTAAATATTGGCGTTACATTAGCTATCTTCCAGTCATTGGGTACAGAAGCTGATTTAAAGGACAGGTTACAAACCATAGTTAATAGTTCCGCAATTTCACATTTGAGTTCTTTCAGAACTCTTGGGTGAATGCCATCTGGTCCTGTGACTTGTTATTGTTAAGTTTATCAATTAATTCCAAAACCTCCTTTAGTGACACTTCAATCTGTGACAATTCTTCAGATTTGTCACCGACAAAGGACGGCTCAGGTTTGGGAATCTCCATAACATCTTCAGCCATGAAGACTGAAGCAAAGAATTCGTTTAGTTTCTCCTCAATGGCTTTCTCGTCTTTAACTGCTCCTTTTGTATCTCGATCGTCCAAGGGCCCCACTGGTTTTTTAGCAGGCTTCCTGCTTCTGATGTTCTTAAACATTTTGTTATTACCTCTTGAGTTTTTGGCTAACTGTTCTTCAAACTCCTTTTTGGCTTTTCTTATTATATTTTTACACTTAATTTGGCAGTGTTTATGCTCCTTTCTATTTACCTCCCTAGGATTTGATTTCCACTTTTTAAAAGATGCTTTTTTATCTTGCATTGCTTCTTTTACATGGTTGTTAAGCCATGGTGGCTCTTTTTTAGTTCTTTTACTGTGTTTTTTAATTTTGGGTTGTGGAAGTAGAGAGTATACATTTAAGTTGGGCCTCTATTATGGTGTCTTTGAAATTGTAATGCTCACTTGTCCCTCCAGGCACGAGGGATATAGAGGCACCCAGAATCCAGATTAATTGAACAAACATCCCTTTCCAAACTTTTGTTAATGTTGGTACCTATGCACAGACCCCAGTTGGGATCTGCTTCTCCTGTAGCAGGAGGTTAAAACAGGCTGAACACAATTAACCCCTTGCCATGTAATGTTTACACAGATTATTATTGTAATTTCTAATATGGTGGCTCCCGTCCGCAGTGCTGGCATTGTCCACACGCACAAGATGACAAGTGATGTTTGGGCTTTTCGCCTCAGCAGCAAGGATTTCCAAATGGCAGAAATTGTTATTAGCTAATTTCTTGTCAGCACTGCAGTGGATTTGGAGAAGAGGCCTTACAGAGCAGTTCAAGGAGGGAGTTCCATGTGTATGGGGGAAAAAAGGAAGAGGGAAGATGGTTAAAAGAGAAGCAGACAAATGGGTGGTTGGGGGTGGGAGTGAGGCTGGCATCAGCGGTTGAGTGGAAAGGGTGGAGGGAAACTAATAACTGACAATTTATAAAAGAGGCAGATTTGCAAAGGAACAATTAAGTTTGGGTACATGGCAAAGAATCACAACATGGAGGCCCGGTCTAACTAAAAAATTAGGTTGTGATAACTGTCACTCAGGGGTGTGAAAAATCCCACCTGAGTGGCGCATTTAAGCCAACCTAACTTCCCATGCAGACAGCAATAGGTGGACAGAAGAATTCTTCCTTTGACCTAGCTACTGCCTCTTGGGGAGGTGTATTACCTGTGCTGATGGGAGATTAGCTATGCAGCATTTTAAGTGTAGACAAGCTTTAAGAATCATCTCCCCAAATCCTCTGGACAGCTATATGCATAGCAGTATAATTATGATGAACAGGGCACTTTTCCAGGTCAAAAGAGGAGAGGAAACTGTCCCAGCACACCGCTAGTCTAGGATCAGGGTCGCACAAAGTGGCTTAAAGCACACTTTGCTTCTGAATTGTGTTGTGTACATCTCTGCTACAGATGAGGATCTGGACTGTTGACCTAAATGGCACTGTTCACCTGAGAAAGGGTTTGCAGGACCAGGATCAGAGTTAATATGCTTAACTTCTCCATTATGTGAGTTAAAACACTTAAGATATTGTTTGATAAAAACTTCAGTTCAAAATTAAGTCCTTCAAAACTGAAGGACCTAGAGTGTTTCTATTTGTGTTCATTGTAATTAGAGCCTTCTTAAATATGCTTTCATTTCAATTTTCTGTCAGGTAGAAAATTACCATTTATAGGCTTTCTTCTTTTAAAAGAAGATTAAATAGTCACTGTAAATGATTTTTTTTAAAGGAGTTAGAGAAGTAAATTAGGAAGTGTTATATCAAAGTGCATATATTGAAAATGTAACAATTGTCATAGATTAGTATCATCAAACACTTTTTCTTTAGAAAGCTTTTGTTACATGTTCCAGAAACACAACTTTAAAATAACAACACATTAATTGAATGGAAATGAAATTGCTTTCTTAAACTACAGTGTAATTACCGTAATTTGGAATAACATGACGCACAAGATTGCATAAAATGTTTACAACTATCTTTGCAAGTTCAAGCAGTTTATAGCTTCATAATCTCCCAAGCTCAGTGCTGTGTTGATGTTTTAATCCTCTCTCTGATTCCAGAACATGAAGAGGTCCTCTGAGCTCTAGTCTCTTGCCAATGAAATTTCAGGACATCACCTAAACAGATGCTTGGGTAAGTGTTAATTACTCCCATGGCTGATATCTAGAACCTATATTTTCCATATCATGTTACCCTACCATGGATAGGATCAATATTAAATAGCACTGATGTTCATTGGGTGACTGAGCCCAGACACAAACATTGATTGAGGCTGAGAGTTTTTAGAATGTGTTTAAGAGCTGTTTCATGGGGGATCACTGGCTTCGCAGCAACACCGCTGAGAAGGATCTGGGAGTTGTGGTGGATTACAACCTCAACACGAGTCAGCAATGTGATGCAGTTGCAAAAAACAAAACAGCAAAGGCAATTTTAGGTTGCATTAACAAAAGCATAGCATGCAAGTCATGGGAGGTAATAGTACCATTCTATTTGGCCTCAGCTGGAGTAGTGTGTCCAATTTTGGTCACCATTGTATAGAAAGGATGTAGAGAAACTGGAAAGGATCCAGAGGCGAGCAGCAAAGATGATTACAAGGATGGAATGCAAGCCATACGAGCAACAACTGGGTATGGTGAGTTTGGAAAAGAGGAGATTAAGGTGAGGACATGATAGCAGTCTTCAAATACTTGAAGATGGAGAAATTTTGAGAAAAATTGTTCTTTCTTGCAACAGACGGCAGGACAAGAGGCAGTGGGTTCAAACTACAGCTCAACAGATTTAGATTAAATCTCAGGAAAAACTTCTTAACGGTAAGAACAGTAGGAAAATGGAACAGATTGCCTTAGGAGATTGTGGAGCTTTTCAAAGGGAGGCTGGATAGCCACCTGTCCTGGATGGTTTAGACACAAATTTTGCATCTTGGCAGGGGGTTAACTAGATGACCCTGGTGGTCCCTTCTAACCCTAGGATCTAAGATTTTGATTTTTATGGAAGTCACTTGTCATCTCCCTCTGCTACATAATAGGCATATTTAAGGTAAGTAAGACAGTTGTTATATCAACAACATGAGAAAGTGAGCATCAAACAATACTCTCTCCTTCAGAAATGTACACCAGAATTAGTGTCCCAATAATGCAAAGCCTGACTACCAGGTGTTGTACTTATCCATCTGAATAATCCCATTAAAACCAGTGGAACTACCACACCTCTTTCAAAACTGACCAAGTATGACCCCAACCGAACACTGCTGGACCAATATTTTGTTTGTAATCAATTTTCCACCCACTCATGCCCCCCCCCAATAGGATAGGAATTCCTAGTTCATGGTTTGTGTATTTTTTATGCTCCATGATATAATTCATCCTGGCCTTGGAAAGACAGTTAACAAGGGCACCATATACCATTGGATTTGCAAACACTTTTTGCAGTGGTAATATCAACACCAGACCCCCCAGTTTTTTTTAAACTATGAGGGAAGCACAAAGGAGGCTAGAATAAAGCTTCACAGGAGAAAAGGGAGGATGTGCTGGTTGTGAATTGAGTTGTTTTACAGTCCTTTAGCCAAAAGTGAACAACACTGAAAGGTGGTCTTCATAATACACTATGGACACATTTTTAAAGCGACTGGAGGGAGGAAGAATCACTGATAAAGGATAGAAGAGTTGCTTTTTTGCTAAAACAACAAGGAATCTGGTGGCACCTTAAAGACTAACCGATTTATTTGGGCATAAGCTTTCGTGGGTAAAAACCTCACTTCTTCAGATGCTTTTTTGCTGTTATTGGGGCTTGTTTTTTTTAAATTCGTTGTGATGACTATCAATGAGGAAGATCCTTCATGGATATTAAAAGATATTGCATGCATGTCCTTCTCTAAAGCATGGTTACATTTTAGGTTTTGTTCACCAAATATTCTCCCAGATCTTCAGTTACGTCCGGCTAATGGAAGTACTTGCATGAATAGGACTGGATACGACCATTTCAAAACCTTACTTGCTGGTTTCAGAATTTCTCTGGCACATGGGTTCTAAGCCTTTGGCCAACGTACTATGAATCAGTTCAGTGCATTTCTCTACCCCAAGTGGGAAATGTAAGACAACCTCAGTATGGTGTTTATCAGCTATAGAACTTTTGCCTTTGCCACACCCCAAAACCCAGGTCTTGGTCAATAGTATCCTCTTCTTTAATAGCATTTGCTTTCACTCGCCAGCATTATCTGAGGATTTTGTAATGGAAATGAAGTGTAAGAAATCATGTTTCCATGTGAAATTAAAGATGGTAAAATTCATATGATATTACAAATAGTAGGCCAGATCGTCGGCTGGTTTAAACTGCCAGAGTTCAGCTTAAGTGAATGGAGCTACACTGATTTATACCAACTGAAGATCTGTCCCCAAGTGCCATGGACCAATGGCCAATTGGAACTGTGGGCATTCTGAATTACCCACTGGGAACCAACTGAACACACGTCCAGGCCTCTGAAAGTCAAGCCCCATATTTAGCTGCTTCATTTTATGCATCTCTGCTTAATTTTTTTACTTCTATTCTTAAAGGTTCCTGATCCACCAAAATCCATTTTCAATCTGCTAGTGATTGTTCTCTTTCTGAATTTTCCTGGCAAACCCCTGTTAATTTACTAAACAAGCTATATGGGAACTTAGATATATTTGTTTAGTCACTCTCTTGGATATCAAACAAACAGTGCAAAGCTACTGAGAGTAGAAATACGTTTTTAGCTGCTTTTATCTTATGTGCATGGGGACAGATAAAAAGGTAAGAAAATAGTTCAAAGCTCTCCATAATTATTGTTCAATTTCATATTTCTATGTATTAGATTAAAATGATTAGCATGGATACGATCTGAAATGAGAGAGATAAATATTGGCAGAAGGTAGGAAAGGCCAAAAGGGGACCTGGGGCGAAAATGAAAGCAATAACATTTCAAACAGAAATACGAAGCAAGAAGGGTTTCCAACCGTAGACTAAGAATGACTTCATACAGAGGCTTATGGGGTTTTTTTTTATATACTCTTTGCTTTCCCACAATCAAGATAAGAACATAGAGGTAACAAGGAATTGAGTGTTCTAAGGGTAAATGGGAATGGTTAAAAAAAGTGCAATATTGATTTCTGGATTTGCAGCGCTATATAAATAAAGTAGCAATTGCATTCTGATGCTAAGTTATTTTCGGACCGCAGTGCATCCTCAAGATTCCCATGTACAAAAGTGCAAAGAGCTGGCTGCAGTAGATACGCCGAAAATCAGGCCATTTATTAGTTGGCAGGATTCTTTAGGACTGCTGTGTTGCACTCCACGATGACAATTTGTATTGCTGTGGATATGTGCACTGACATTTGAACTGCTCTACAAGTTCATAAATACTCATCCAGCTATGTGGTAGCATTGCAGTGGCAGAACTAATGTTTTACTGTTTGCTTCGTGGTTATATGCTCAGTTAAATGGATATTTGTTTTTCTGTCGAGGTGCATTAGTTAGCATAAGAGGCGCAGGCATCATTGCGGTTTTATTAACATTATATAAATGCTTAGGATAATGACAGGCTGGCTCAGGTTGGCAAAGTTGTTAATAACCTTGGCTTTTTTCTTATGCGACTGAGTTAAAATACTGTTTTAATTAAAATATCGGTTCAAAATAAAGTTCTTTCAAAGAGAAGGATTTAGAGTGTTGCTATTTTTAACGTTGTAATTACATCCTTCTCATGAGCGCTGGCAGGTAGAAAATTATTTATTTCAGCTAGAAAATTATAATTAATATAAATTATATTCTGAAATATTCATGGGGGGGGTTCGGCTTACACCTTGAAGGCACAGTCTCAGTCTGGGGGGGTCAGGGTGGTGTAGAGCTGCAGTGCTCTGGGGCTGCACCCCAGTATGAACTGAGAGCACACCCACTGCGGCAGCTTTTCAGGTAACACATCATGCATCCTGCGTGTGCAGCCACCTACACTAGGTAATGTGCAAAGGGGATCATTACCCGCTTTCAGATCTATGGCCGTGCCTCCAACCCACTTTTTCAGGGGTATCTTGTGTTTTCGGATGCATGTGCAAGGAAAAATGCCTGTACTCTGAGGCGCAAAGGGACAGCTCCATAAGGGCACAAAGGGGGATGTTTCTTGCCCCACTCTTTTGTAGCCTCCATAATGCCGTCTAGTTCTTTCTAGGCTGCTTCTGAATATACAGAGCATGCAACACTATGCAAGATTTTTGGCACCACACACAATCACGGTTTGCTTGCTTGCGTGGGAGTAACCTGTTAGTTTTTCAGAGCTATTTTGTCAAAAGTCTAAGTGGAACTTAGAAGCCTGATAAATCCCAGTACATCAATGATAAAATGTAACGAGGAAAGTGTTCATAGCTTTGGTTATAATATTTATAAATGTCAAACAGGCAATCTAGATACGGGGCAATATTTTAAAAGAGTGAGTTCTGTCTGCTGTATGATTTTTTAAAAATGGATAAATACACACAGCTAAAAAATAAAACCTTTAAAAGGGAATGAGATGGAAGTCACCTCAGAAAAGTTTTAAAATGTGAATACAGTTCTTTGATCATTCTGGATGGCATCACCAAAAATCGTATACTGACAATTTCACTCTATGTCATTATTTTCCGGTAGAACTGAGTGAATAATGTGCGATCTACCACACTGTGAATGGTTTCACACAAATCCCTTAGGGTCAATGTTTTCAAACCTGGTTGTCTAACTTTAGGCATCCAAATCCATACTCCAACTATACAACTGGCCCTAGGTCAGAGGTCCTCAAACTTATTCACACACCATATCTTAACAGGTAACAGACCAGATCTCAACCGATAGTGAATTGTCTTATGGACCACTCTCCTGTCATTCATGAACACCTTCTTATTCACTTTGATGTAACATCCCTATGGCTACTCCAGTAGCTTCCATGGAAAAGTAACACCAACCTTCTATGAAGATACCTTTCACTGTCGCTTATTGTGGTAAGTGTCTCTCTCCTTTTTGGGAAGAGGTAACAACCCAACTTCTTTCTGTTCTTCATTTCATCTCCCCCTCCCATCCATTCTGTTATTCTCAGATCAAAACAGAGACAGGTGCAAGCAATGTAACCAGACAGTTCATCACATAAAACCAGCAAATGCATTGATCACAATTTGGCCTGCACTGACCACAGTCTGAGTAAATCTGCTTTAGGGCATTTGGAAGGTTAAATGGGGAACACACAAAAAGAACTATGAACATCAAAAAAAGGGGTGACATCAAAACCAAATCACATTTTCATTTTTTGTCTTCAATTATTCAAAATCTTTACATTTGGGAGCAGGAATCATTTTCACACTGCTGCAAGCAAGAGCAGATGACAATGTTACGACCATGATCATTTTTCTACTGACATTTTTAGGGGCCATATTATTCTGTCCCTTTTTCTTGGTTATTTACAGTCTAAGCCTCTCCGCCACCTTTGTCCTTTTTGTATGTTAACAGCGCGACTCTTAGTTTTATCTTTTTAAAGGAACAAAAGATTTTTCATACTGTAATGAAAGTAATCAATCAATAGGAGATATAAATGTATACATGATTAATTCAGATGACATCAGTCGTTCAAGCATAAAATCCTTTGGGACTATGGTGGTATTTTTCAAATGGATGCAATGTTTTATTAAAGCATGTCCAGAAATGCTTAGTCAAGAAAAAACTCTGATAGGAATAAGCCCTTGAAGACTACAGCTCCTATTGATTATCCATTCATTAATGAACAGACTACTTGTTTCAGTAAGGCTTGCATGATCCAGGCCTTAAGATAGAATTACTTTTCTTTTAAACATTCATTCTAATTTAGTATATATTGTCTGTTTGCACTATTCTGCCGTCCTTACTCAGGTCAGGCTCCCAGTGAGTTCAAATGAATTTGCAGGAGTACTTCCTACATAGGTGCATATTTTTAGCAAATTGTGATTTTTTTAATTGTGTCTTCCTATTTAAATACCCCAGCACTAACCTCAGCACAGATAAGTGCATTCAGACAAAGGTGGAAATATTTGCCTCATCTCTAGGTGGATTCAAATTTATATCACCACTCAACAAGAACAAAAAATTACTCCTGTGAAAATGGGTGGTGGTAACACACTTCCATCCTCTTACACTTTCTTCCAGCTTCTCAACATGTACGTTATACTGACAGACTCCTTTACGCATCAGCAGAATGAGTGTAAATCCGTTTATTGGAGTCTAAGGACTGAGCTTACCAGTAGTACTGCCTAGTGGTTAGGTACCAGAGGTCACCACTCTCTTCTGTCTCTAGAGGCCCCTGCCAGTGGTCATTCCAGCGCAGTGGTGGCCTCTTTTCAGTAGAGGCTGACTTGTCCCTCCAGCCAGGTCAGGAGTTGAGTCAATCCCCTTCCAGGGGGTTAACAGAGTCCACAAAGTATAATGTTCCCCACAAAGCACACAGTCTTCAGCCCATGTCCAGGCCACTGTGGGCTGTGCCAGGGTTCCCAATTTTGATTGGACGTATTCCTGGAGGTTTCATCACATGACAAGCTTTAATTCCTACAGACTCGGGGGGGAAAAAGTGGATGCTCAGCATCCACCAGCAGCCCCCCCCCAACAGCTCCTCCCCCTCTCACTCCCCCCACTGCCTCCCGCTCACCATGATCAACTTTTCAGTGGCGTTCAGGAGGCTGTGGGGGGGACGGGGAGGAGTGAAGGTGGGGTGTGCTCGGGGGGAGAACGAGGTGGGGGCAGGAAGAGGCGGGGTGGGGATGGGTGCTTGGGGGAAGGGGTGGAGTGGTGGCGGGTTCTGGAGCAGAGCGGGAGTCGAGTACCTCCTGGCACATTATCAAGGAAGTAAGAAAGTCATTTGTTACCTGGGGCATTTCAATCCAAACCTGCTCCCAGCAAAAGCAGATGGCAAAACTCCCACAGACTTCAGTGGGAACAGGAACAGGTTCTTTCTGTTATCGAGCCTTTCAGAAGGAGTTACAATTGCTCTTAGAACTAGCTAGTTTCCCGAAGAAAGGCGCTTGAGCCTCAGGTACGTTGGGGAAGTTTGGGGCCACTCCGCTAATTTAAAGCTAATTTAACTGGCCACTGAATGAATGCCACATTCTAGGGCAACCCCCAGGAGTTTTAGAAACATTGCAGCAAGTCTTACGCCGTCCCATTCCTGGCCCCTGGAAAAGGAACTGTGGATCCTTGTATTTGACCGGTCCCTGTTCTCTGAAGAGGCTCTATGGGGTTACTGACAGCTGGCATAAATTAGAGATGCCTCAAGCTAACCTGGATGAGCGCCGTGTCCAGGCCACTTCAGGATCCTGAGCACAAAACTTGCTTAAAGCCCTTTCAGCTGCCTCTCTCCAACCCCTCCTCAGCTGCAGCTCAAATCCTTCCTGGAGTAAGGCACTACTCCACATGAGTAAGGGGATCAGAATCTGGCCCTGTCTTTGGTGCTTCACTGCCACAGGGAAATAGCTTTGATAATGGCTAGGAGTCTGCTGATGACCTTTTTCTACTGTAGCTAATCTCTCATCCGTAGCGATTCAGCAAACACCCCTCGCGAATACGCTTTCTCCAGTGACTGACACTCAGGCAGCAGATGGTAAATGACCCGTCAGACATATATTGTCCTGAACAATTTGGAAGTTGGACTGTTTTGCCACTGCTCATATGCTTGGAACCAACATGCCGTTTAAAGTGAGATTGTTTCAAGAGTGAGATAGTCTCCTCTGCTACTGGAAACACGTTGTACATTCCCTAGTGCAGACACCACAACGGAGGTACTGTGAAAAGCACATCAGATCTCTCAGTTGGTGTGCTATTTTCAGTCTCTTTTTTGCTAGACTCTCCGATTGGGCCTTGCCTGAGACTAGAAAATGTTCTAGCCTCCTCTACTGGCTCAGTTTAATTGTGTAATTGTCGACGCGGGCAGTTTCCAGGGAGGGAAAAAACTTTCCTGCCTCAGGGAGCTTATGATCTCTGTTAATGTATCCTTACCTCCAGCTCTCCCTCCCAGCCCCCGCCATATCCCCTTTACAAAAACAAAACAGTGACGGCTGGAGCACTGTACCTTTAAAGGCTAAAAAGCCTCCCTCTCTACTCCAGGATGGAGCTGTGGGTGGGAGGAGATTCAAGATGGAGCATTTGTACAGCACCTAGCACCATGGTCCACCTAGCTCAGTCCATGACTAGGGCCTTGAGGAACTCTGGTAATACAAATAATGTATAATACCACCTCACAGCATAAGAGAGACAGTGTACTCTCTCTCTCTCAGCAAGATTCCACATTTGTCCTTTATTTGTTGTTTTCCATAATACACGTTGCCCTTTGTTCTCTTAGAGAGCAGACCGGCAAGGACTGCAAGAAGGGGATATTACATGTGGAGCGCATAGTTGCCCCTAGAGAGGTGATATTCATAGACTTTAAGGTCAGAAGTGACCATCGTGATCATCTAGTCTGACCTCTTTCACATTGCAGGTCACAGAACCTTTCCCACCCACTCCTGAAATAGACCCTAAACCTCTGGCTGAGTTACTGAAGTCCTCAAATAATGATTTAAAGACTTCAAATTATAGAGAATTCACTATTTACACTAGTTTAAACCTGCAAGTGACCCATGCCCCATGCTGCAGAGGAAGGCAAAAACCCCCAGGGAGTCTGACCCGGAGAAAAATGCCTCCTGACCCCATATAGAGTGATTAGTTATACCATGAGCATGTGGGCGAGACCCACCAGGCAGATACCTGGAAAAGAATTCTCTGTAGTAACTCAGACCCTCTCCATGTAGTACCTCATCTCCACCCGTTGTGGATTTTTGCTACTTGCAGTTGCTGATGGGCCACATGCCAGCAGAGGCAGTCCTGTCCTATCATCTCCTCCATAAACTTCTTAAACTCAATCTTGCAGCCAGGTAGGTTTTTTGCCCCCACTGGTTCCCGTGGAAGGCAATTCCAGAACTTCACTCCTCTCGTGATTAGAAACCTTCATCTAATTTCTGGCCATCACGAGGTTTAGGCTCATTTATTTCCATTTGTTCTTGTGCCCACACTGGCGCTTAATTTAAATAATTCTTCTCCCTCCCTGGTATTTATCCCTCCAATATATTTATAGAGAGTAATCATATATCCCCATCAGCCGTCTTTTGGTTAGGCTAAACAAGCCACGCTCTTTGAGTCTCCTCTCATAAGGTAGTTTTCCATTCCTCGGATCATCCTAGTAGCCCTTCTCTGCATCTGTTCCAGTTTGAATTCATCTTTCTTAAACATGGGAGAACAGAACTATACACAGTAGTCCAGATGAAGTCTTGCCAGTGCGTTGTATAATAGTATTAACATGTCTCTGTTTCTACTGGAAATACCTTGCAGTCCTAGAATGCATCAGGCATTTTTCATGGCCACATCAAATTTACTGCTCATAGTCATGCTGTGATCAACCAATAAACCTAGGTCTTTCTCTTCCAACCGATAAGTCCCCAGCTTATATCAAAAATTCTTGTTAGTCCCTAAATGCATGGCCTTGCACTTTGCACTATTAAATTTCATTCCATTTCTGTTACTCCAGTTTACAAGGTCATCCAGATCTTCGTGTATGATATTCCAGTCCTCCTCCATACTGGAAATACCTCCTAACTTTGTGTCCACACTCTCACTTTTTGTGCCAAGATCAGTAATAAAACTGTTAAATAAATTGGTCCCGAGACCGATCCCTGAGGAACTCCACTAGTATCCTCCCTCCAGCCTGAGCATTCATCTTTCAGTAGGACGAGTCATAGTCTCCCCTTTAACCAGTTCCTTATCCACCTTTCAATTCTCATATTAATCCCCATCTTCTCCAACTTAACTAATAATTTCCCATGTGGAACTGTATCAAATGCCTTTACTGAAATCCAGGTGGATTCAATCTACTGCATTTCCTTTGTCTAAAAAAATCAGTTATCTTATCAAAGAAAGAGATCAAGTTGCTCTGGCATGATCTACCTTTTGTAAAACCATGTTGTATTTTATCCCAATTACCGTTCACCTCTCTGTTCTTAACTACTTTCTCTTTCAAAATGTGTTACAAGACCTTGCATACAATTGAGGTCATCTTCTAGTTAATACTTGTGTATATACTTTTTAAAAAACAATTAAATTGATCACTTACTATGTAATATTTTAAGGCTTTGTGGAAGAAATGTAGCACTGCAAACTTCGAGTATTTAGAAATCATAAGTCAGGCCCCCCAAAATCAGGAGATTTGTTTTTAAAGCCAACCACATGATTTTACAAAATAATATATGTTGGGTTCTTTTTCACTTCCCTTCTAGTTTAAGCATTTAAGTTTCACATTTTCAAGCTTTTCTCCATGACCATGAAGGTTGAAGCCTTGTTTTTTTAAATTAAAGTTGAGATTCATACAGAATCACATGTCTCCAGGAGCTGGGTTTTAAGAAAAATACAAAGTGTGAGACACGATAAAATCAGGAAAGTTGGCAACATTAAGTGTGCTTTAAGGAGGCCAAAGAATGGTCATTTTGGCACACAAGAATTGGGGACCGTTCCAAGGCTGAGACAGAAGTTGGAAAGCCAACAGTAGAAGAAAGATACAAAATTAGGGATATTCAGCATTGCCAACTGATTGTTTCAGAATCAATGGGAAGTGGAGTGACTTGCTGGGTGTTATCATGATTTATTTATACCAAAGTAGAACGCAGAGTCCCCATTTGAGATCAAGCTCTCATTGCGCTAGGTGCTGTCGTCAGAGATACTGCCTGCCCGAAAGGGTTTACAATCAAAATGCCAGAGTGTCTTAGACTATCTTCACTTCAACTACATTCTTTTAAAGCCTTTACTGAATCGAAGTTAATTAAGAGTGGCAGTACAAACTGTCTGACCCACTGGCAGATAGCATGTAGAACACATTCACTGCCCATGGGTGTTTAAAATCTGTTCAACTCTTTTAGGCTATTTCAGAAAGAAATGTTGTGGCATGATCAATACTCACACAGTCACGGAGCATATGATGTGTCTGATGCCCTTTAATTCTAGGATACTTTTTGATATTACATAATTGCTATCAACCAACAATTAAATCTGAACCTCTGCGAAGGAAGACAAATAAAATTCTGACCTCCAGGTAATCCTAATCCTTCCAGAAGAAAACATTATTCAACTCAATAGAACCTTGTTGATCAAATATATTTTAAAGTTAGCCCTGTGTTTTTCAAAGAATGGAATCTAGATCTATGCTAAATTCCTAACGCAAATGCATTGCTTATATCTACCAATACCCACTAAACAGAAATATTCATAAACTAGAATCTAACACTGCAGCCTCAATTGCGCTAAACTAGATAGAAACTACACTGATAGCAAAAGAGTTAATCATAATGAATGTCTTTTCAGGTGAGTATCGTAGGAAATTAAGAGTTGCACTCATTGTATACTATGGTAATAAAATTCTTTCCTCATTCTTACATTCTGCAACAGAGACCCAGTCAAAAAGCAAACAACAAATATTCATTATTTGATGCTCAGTTCTTCTGAAATTGTTCATTACACTTCGATGAATAGCATTATGGTTCATTTTACTTGTGTAAATATTGATGCAATTACCACCTTTGCTTCTTAAGACACTGCCTGGAATAAAAAGGAGAAAACTTTCGAAGGACATCACATTCATTATTTTAAAAATTAAATTGGGGTTGCTATGCAGTTAGATATTATGGCCACATTAACATTAAATGAATTCATCCTGACTGATGCCAGGACTGTGAATACCAAATGAATTAATAAATGATTAGCCAGTTAACATTTTTTCCAATAAAAGCCTGACCATATGCTTGCTCCACAATTAAAACATTGGACTTCTCATTGCCTGCATCAATACTTTAAGCTCCTGTACCTTGATATAAAATCCAGCTGTTTTGCTTTTTCGCCATTACATTTTTAAAATCTTTCATTATGTTTTTTACTATCGCATTCAACATACGTGGACTTACACCAGGGTGTAGCACTTATTATTTGTGGTTTTTTGTTCCCCTTCCTCATTATCTCTTATACTCAGTTTCTCTCTCTACTCTCAGCCTTCTCTCACCTCCCATTTATTTCTTCATCCACTTCTCCTGAGCTTACTCTGCCTTATGACCACTCTTTTGTCCTTGAAGAGCCACTAGAGAACTTCTCTCCTCCCCAGTGAGGGGCAGAAGCGCTGGTGAGTGGGAGCCACCAATTTAATTGTTTATAAGATGGGTACGGTTGTTGGTATCATTTGTATTATTGTCATGCCTAGCACAATGGGGAACCGCAGTAATGGACCAGGCTCCCCATTGTGCTAGGCACTGTACAAACAGATCAAAAAGACAGTCCCTGCCCCAAAGAACTTACGGTCTAAGTTTAAGACAGCGGGTGGATATTGACAAACCAACAGGGAAGCACAAGTAAACAATGAGACGATGCTTTCCACATGGAAGGCACTGGTCATAGCACACAATCCATTTTAAATTACATGATTCTACCAATATCACAGTACCAATGCATCAGTAACTCCATCCTCCACATCAAAAACTTAGAGACCTTCTAACCAACACCTCAGGGCCAATAAGAGCATCTTGCAGCAACCAATTTGGACTCCAGCAAAGAGCATACATTCCAGAGTGCAGAGCACTGAAAATACACAGGGTGAAATCCTGGCCCCATTGCGGTCAGTGGAAGTTTTGCTATTAGGGTGACCAGATGAGAGGAAGAAAATATCGGGACACAGGGGGCGGGGCGGCAAAAAAAAAAAAAAAAAAAAGCCGAGTGCTGCCAGGGGAGTGAAATATTGGGACAAATTACGTCCTGACCAGAGATCGGTTGGGACGCAGGACAAACAGCTAAAAATCGGGACGGTCTTGATTTTATCGGGACGTCTGGTCACCCTATTTGCTATTGACTTCAGTGGATCTAGGATTTCACTCCCCGTTTTCAGCTCCCTATCACTCTCAGCTTTGGCATACTGGGTTTTGCAGAGTTAGAGACTTGATTCACGTTTACTAGAAACCAACCTCGTCTGCGATGGCTCCTTGCTCAATTGCAAAACTATGATACAAATTGGCAGACAGCTGCCCCCAACCTGAAGCAAATACTCACCAACAACCACACACCACACACCAAAAACACTAACCCAGGAACCTATCCTTGCAACAAAGCCCGTTGCCAACTCTGTCCACATATCTATTCAGGGGACACCATCATAGGACCTAATCACATCAGCCACACTATCAGAGGCTCGTTCACCTGCACATCTACCAATGTGATATATGCCATCATGTGCCAGCAATGCCCCTCTGCCATGTACATTGGCCAAACCAGACAGTCTCTATGCAAAAGAATAAATGGACACAAATCAGACATGAAGAATCATAACATTCAAAAACTAGTTGGAGAACACTTCAACCTTCCTGGCCACTCGATTGCAGACCTCAAAGTCGCAATACTCCAACAAAAAACTTCAAAAACAGATGCCAACAAGAAACTGCAGAATTGGAATTATTTTGCAAACTTGACACCATTAAATTAGGCTTGAATAAAGATTGGGAGTGGATGGGTCATTACACAAAGTAAAACCTATTTCCCCATGCTATTTTTTCCCTTACGGTTACTCACACCTTCTTGTCAACTGTTGGAAATGGGCCATCCTGATTATCACTACAAAAGTTTTTTTTCTCCTGCTGATAATAGCCCACCTTAACTGATTACTCTCGTTATAGTTAGTATGACAACACCCATTTTTTCATGTCCTCTGTGTGTATATACACACACAGAGAGAGGACATGAAAAAATGGGTGTTGCCATACTAACTATAACGATATATATATATATATATATATATACACACACACACACACACACACACAAATCTTCGTACTGTATTTTCCACTGCATGCATCCGATAAAGTGGGTTTTAGCCCACGAAAGCTTATTCTCAAATAAATTTGTTAGTCTCTAAGGTGCCACAAGTACTCCTCGTTCTTTTTGCTGATACAAACTAACATGGCTACCACTCCTAAACTAGTACGATACTGTACATCAGAATTCAGGTGCGTTGACGGAGTTATGTAGGGGAGTGGTTGGCTCTAGACAATGACATCTCAATCCCTCTACTGCATCCAAAAGAAAAAAAAAAGCACGAACATTCATGCAAATAAATGTAAAATTGCTCTCGTCTTTCATCTTCTGTCACCGTTTCTATGTGCTTAAAGTGAGTGTCAAACACTACTACTCTGATTCAGTAACATTTTGCAATTGCTTTGAACAGGGGCAAATTACTGTACAAAGTACCATGCTGTGAGGAATCCAGTCCTCAACACCTTCGTCATAGTTCTAGGCTTGTGGGACCAGATTCTGATATCTTACCTCATGGTAAATAGGACACGGAAGTCAATGGGGCTAATTGTGGAGTAAGGTGCATGCTATTATACTGGAGAGGTATCAGAATCTGGTCCGTGGTTTTCAGTGCTTCACACTTCCATGATATTATTTAAAGCCATATTTTCTGAGCTTGTTTTATTCAAGAGCATTTTTATTAATAAATTAGATGACAGAAATGGCAGAGATGAGCTTTCGTTGTACTTTGTTGTTTATGTCTTGCGCTTAATATCTTTCAAAACTTCACAAAACTTACAGCGTAGTGTTTGAGCCAAAATACTTCTAAGGGAAGAAAATTCTTTATTCCAGTGTTTCTGTCGTCCTGAATGGCAAAGTAATTAACTGCAAAACAAAACCCTCATTAAAGTTCATTTAGTTATGTTGACTGTTGATGAAAGGAAACTGAAGAATTTGTTCTTTAAACATCATTCATTCCAAGTGGCAATTTGTCAACTTGTAGATACGGGGCCTGATTCCTTTCTGACATACACTGATGTAAATCAGGAGTAGCCCCATTAAGTCAATGGAGTGACTCTGGTGTAAAATTGGCATAAGTGAGAGAAAAGTCAGGCCTGCAGTGTCCACACACTTTAACCATGAGATCTCGGAATTATATATGAGGCCTCTCAAAATAATACCTTGATAAATGGTACCCTTGTTATTTTTACTGATAACATCTTTAACGGACACTTGCTGGAGGCGGTTTCACCTTAGAGACAGCATTTCACTTGAACCAGTGCTGAGTTGATTAACATGGTTGCTAAGTAAGTAGTTCTGATCTACAAGGCTTCTCAATTTAATTTTCAAGGAGCTTGCATTCATTTACCTGGTTTACTTTAGAGACGTGTCACTGAACTGGAGCTAATCTGGTTATTCCTAAATAAAGCATTACTCTCTTGGGGGTAATGAAAATAAATACTTTCCACTCCAGAGTTGTTAGCTTTAGTTAGTTTGTTTATCTCACACAGTTATAGGTACTGCCCAAAGACAAAACAGAAAATACTCTTTCAGGACAGCTCCTCCATTCAGTTGTTTCCTTCCATTTTGAAAAGTAAAAATGTAGCCCATCGTATTAATTATTATTTGTCTTATGGTAGTGCTTAGAGGCCTCATCTGGTGTTGGTTAACACTTGTGCCAGGCATGGTTTATACAGATAAGAGTTTACAGTCAAAATACACGAGACAGACAAAGGAAGTATTATTTTTCCATTTTCTCTGAGGCATAAGCCCTAGTCTACACTATGAATTTGTTGGTATAACTACGTCATTCAGGGGCGTGGAAAATCCACACCCTGAGCGATGCAGTTATGCCAACTGTACTCTTGGTGTAGCCAGCGCAATCAACAGGACCTCTTGGGGAGGTGGAGTAGCTTCACCAATGGGAGAAGCTCTTCCGTTGGTATTGGCAGCATCTTTACTAAGTGCTCTACTGGTGCAGCAGTACCACTGCAGTGCTGTAAGTGTAGACAAGCCCTAAGTGACTTACCTACTGTGATTGTCCCTTTGCCCTGACTAGAACACAGGATGGGGGGGAAAGGTTTGTTTCTGTTTGGTTTGGTTTTTAACCAATATGTCCCCCCTTCCCATAGACAGCTGCATTAGGGACAGGGACAATTTGGTCCTATAATAGAAACTTCACATATGGGAGGAGGTAGAGAGAGAGAGGAGCAGTAACAGTCGTGAGTGCTCTCAAGGACAATGCTAGACTATCCGACCTGTGCTAATCCCAAATTTGACTTCAAAGAAATGTCTGCTGCTGATTTACTATAAGTCAGTAGATGTCAATTCATTCTTAGACACTTGCAGAGATGTCTCCCCTAAAAATAATAATAAAAAAAAATTACCAAAATAAGAAGCCAAACACTGGGGCAGTTGTCAATCTCAGCCATTCACTGGTAAATCTAGATCTAAATAAAATAAAGACCTGTGCCTCTCTCCTTTCTGAAGAATAAATAGGTTTGAGCTATACTGATACAGTGTTAATGTTTTTCCCCAGACCACAGTCAAGCCATGGAAATTACCCATAGTCTCATGAGACATTTCTGTGAATCTGCTCTAATGTTAGCAGGAAACAAACAATACTTTTAGATATGATTCACTAATACAATATATTTCTTCAAAACACAATAGAATTTACTATTAGGGCAGCATAGGAAAAGGAAGGAATCATACCACAATTTTACACAGTCGAGGTATTGCGAGCAAATTCCAAGCCCTGTAAGAATTTGCTTTCAGATGTGCTTTTCCTCCTGTTTTATATTCAGGGAAGGCCAGGGCTTCAACTTACAAATTCATAAAGAGCAGTAGATTTGCAATTTGTGAATTTATAATGAGAGATGGAGTTAAAAGCAGGAAGTTAACGCTAGCACATCACGATTTCTCAATATAGATCCTCCTGCTGAGCTGTATCTCTTGCAACCCATACATTTAATTATGAATCTCATTTACCTTTTCATTGGGGAAGCCTGTTAGGAAATGTCTTAGGAGTGCAATGCCTATGGGCAAGATCCTTTACCTCATTTTCTCTGGTGTAAACCCAGAGATGCTGAACCAATTCCAATCGTGTCACTCCAGCTTTCCACTTATGTAACGGAGATCAGATTCTGCCCCACCACTTTAAATAAAAGACGAGTCTCCCTCCTTTATTTTTAGTAAGACTGCCTAGAGGTACGTGGATGAAAGAAAACTTATAATAAATTATCAAAGAGTTCTGACTTTGCAGGACCGACACTAGATCTGAATATTGGCTAAGCTAATTAGTAGAGTCAAGGTTAACGGCACTGGAAATAGTAGGTTCTGATACTAGACGACAGGACTGGGTAGAAAGATGTAGCAGCAGTAGAAATTATAGTCCACTGTTAATGAAACAGTGCCCTCTTACCTACCCTGAGATAGGCAGGGGGTCAAACTTACCCACAGAACACTACTCAGTCTTATTCTGAAGGCATCACCTTGAAGGATGGGAATGTGGTTCCATCTACTGCTGTTTAAACCCTGATCCTCTGAGAGCACCACCAAAGGCACCAGTTATATTATCACCCGTCCACTTAGTACAGGGCTGAATTCACCAGTTAATTTCTTTTACATTGCCAAACAAAAAAACTTCAGCATATAGTTTTTACTGACCACAGAGGTAAAAGCCCCAAGACACTAATTCTTCCTTAAACTACTTGAGATGTATGATTTCCCCTTAACCTGGTAAAGCAAGCACGAGGAGGTTACCATACAATGAATTTCACATTCTTTATTACATAAATAGCTATGTTGAGTTACTACATTTCTTTCACTACCACCCTGACCTACTCTTTGTCAATCTGGCTTTCCAAGCCATTGTGTCATCTGTAGTGAAGGTATTCTGATCTGTATTTTTGTATTGCGGGGATATGGCATCAATACATTAGAAACAGGTCATTTCCTGAGACCAAGTTATGGTTTTAACAATAAAAGAACGTCCCTTACCAAAATATTTACACAATATGGCTTATTAGAATGAATTATGGATGGATGTAACATGCAATGTAGATCCAAACACAAACCAACTTACAAGGACCACAGTTGCCCATACCCTGTTAATATGATTTTTACTTCAGTGCAATTTAACTAAGACTGAACTCTCTACCCTTCTTCATTTCAACTGACATGGGCCTTTCCTTACTTAAAATCTGCCAATTTAGACATGAATGCCCTGTATTTTCTTTACTATTTAACTAATGTTTTAAATTAATAGTAATAAAATTCAAAGGATCATTTTAACTATCAAGCCAATTAAGTAGAAATAAGTATCACATATCATTTCTGCAAAATGAAAGTTGAATATGGAGTTCCTGCCCAAAATGTATTTCTGTGTTTCAGCCAAAACTTTTAAATCCCTTGAAACCACTGTTGTGTTGATTTGTTGTTAGGTTTTTGTGTGTGTTTGTTTTGCTGGACTTGATTTTTCCCAAAATATAGACAGGCTTTTCCTTGAGGACACACTAATATAGTGTAGATTTCCAAGATAAACACTCAAGGCTATATGCTGCCATCCAATCCAATTAGATCACAGATAAATGGCTTAACAAATATATCTTAGTTGAACCACAGAAATAAGAATTTGAAGGATTCTGTCTCATGTTATCAAAGAAGGGCTTATGGGAATGTAGATACAAGGGCACTGGGGTAGGAGGTTCTTGTCCTCATGTTTAAGACCAAACAGCAATGGGTACACTTAGTGATAAGGGTGCTCATTAGGTCTTCTTCAAAATTATTCAGTCAAAGCTGTTTTGTCAGAAAACTGGGATTTTGACAAAACAAAACTTCATTAAAATGTGTCTGCTTTCCATGGAAAGTTTCAATGTATTGTCAAAAAAAACCCCACAAATGTCTGACAACCAAAAAATTTTCATTGTTCAGACTAAACCAAAATTTTGTGATTCAAAGTGGCACAAATGTATTTCACTGAAGTTGTCATTTGTGTGCCCTATGCTCCCATTCTCCTCTTTAGGCTGGGTTGTCTGGCCAGACTACATCTCCCATGGTGCTCCATGGACACAGACTCCTATGAAGTTGTGCAAGTGGCTTAACAAAAGATGATGGAGGAGATAATGGAGGATATCCATGCCTCTTCCACCATTCCTTCTATTCTGGGTATGTGGTCTGAGGGACAGAGTCTCAAAGCAGCACATCTGTAGCAGGATGGAGAGGGGTTGCAGTAACTTTTCTGTCCCTTGGCACCTCCTGTATCACTTTAAGATGCCAAAATCTTATTCAAAAATGTGGTCCTAAATCTAGATCAGGGGCGGGACTCCACAATATATTAAGCGATGAGCTGAAAAGCAAAATGATCCAGATATTTGCTGGTGTGATGTGGGATGAAAAATGAAACCTTTTGCATTTATGTCATTCTCCCCACATTCAACACTTTTACAAGAGGAGTTTGGAATGAAAACATGTTTAGTTTTTAAGCAGAGATATCCCTGTAATCCTAACAATCTTTGTTCTTTATGATCTTTATCTCATCAAGAGTCTTCATAGACATTTCTTGCTGACAGCCTCTGCAACAGTCAGTGGCTAAATGATCTATACAAAGAAAATGGAACGTGAAAAATACTGAAGATTGCAGAATTGTACAATAGTATGATTGGACTCACTAGAATGGAAAGGATTACATTCAGATCCAGAGGAAGGATAGAGTGTTTTGAGGAAATTCAGTGCGTATTCTTAGATATCATTGTGATATTGTCATTAATGTCCTTAATCAGCCACTGCTGGATGAAAAGTAGTTCACAGATATTCATATTTAAGTGAATTTGTCAAATGAGTTCACACCTGCCTTTTGTGTTTGCTTGCCATGAATATTCTATCTGTAATTTCCTGGCAGGAATGCTGAATGATACAGCAAATATTAAATTACACTCACAGGATATTTGAAGAAAGAAAATACCGACTTTGTAGTCAAAAGAAGTCATTCTAGAAACCTTATTCAGGAACATGAAACAGTGTCTGATCTCTGGGTGCAATCTAAACAGCTTGGCTTTTGAATCCTGAGGACTACACAACTAATGTAGTGTATGCTGACCCAGTGTTATTTCCAGAAACTATTCATCAAGACTTTTGAATAAATAAATTAGAGAAAATGTTCATGGACAATGAAATTAATTGATTCTATTATTCATATAAATTAACTGCCAAAAACTCTACTATCTGGTAGTCTTTATTATGCAATAGGTTAGTATATTGTATTGCCTGTTCCTTATCGTTGTAGCCATATACTCTCCCTGGTCTTCTCTTACCTACTGTACCTTTTGTGCGTTAACATATAAAAGACACTTAAAAATAGAAAACAAAATATTGAAAGTTGCTAAGAGAAAGATAAATCCTGGGGCACAGATGTTATGAGTGGATGTCCTAGCAGGTACATGTGGTGATTAGAGTGTGCTAGGTCCTGGTCCAAGATTTTGAATGGTGTATCACACCAGCTCTTTAGTAAGTGGAAATTATTTTCGTGAATAATATGTAATCTCCGAAAGGATATTTAAAAAGTTTTATACCTATTTACTTCTACCTCATTCCCATCAGGAAACAACTGTGTTGTGATTATTCTCACTTATTCTAATAGTAAAGTTTACATTTAAAAATATCTGTTTTCTTTCTCTGGTGCTAAATGTATATTACAGTCCTGATTCACCATTGCTTTCAACCAGGTTTATGCCAGTGTAACTCCATTGATTTACCCTAGTGTAAAACTGGAGTAACTCAATGGAGTTGGCCCGAAGCCTACAAAATATTCTGGTTTCATATTAAGTATCGGTTCAGTGTAGCTGGCTGTTTTATCATAGCATTGTGGAGTATTGTACTGGTTTTCCTTGCTAGTGCTTGGTTTAAAAAAACTATATCAAACTTGTAACTTTATTAGAATAATGTTAGCTCAAAATATTAAAATGTGCACAGAAATACCTCTACTTCAGCCACTTGTAATTTATTAATTGTCCACCCTAGGGATTAAAGTTTCTTTAAAGAGAAAAATGTATCTAATATGTGGGTTATTTTAACTCCCACATGGCCCCCGTCTAATAGATCCTATGTGCTAGCCCAGTGCTATAATGAAGTATAAAATAGTGATCCTTGAAAATACAGGCAGCATTTATACACAAGAGAAAAATCAAGAAGGCATTCAGTTGACTCGAGTACTTATTTACTTATCTAAGCTTAATTTGCAGCAAACGTTGCAAAAGGTTTGTAGAGGAAAACACTGTAGTCAGTCACTGATGGAGTCTATGGCTGTCAGCCTTGAGGCACTGAATATGAACCTGACAGACTGTGCTGAAAGTTTTCAGTGTGCTCTTTTCTCACTTCACAGTCTCATCTCTTCACCACTTCGCCTGAGGCTACTTTTGTTCTCTTCACTGACTCTTCCTATCTCTCAGATCTGTCTGGGGAGAAAGAAAGCTACATTCATTGACACCAAATTTTTTATTTATTTATTTTTGGTGAGGGCCTTGTGAATAATTGTATGGAGAGGCAGCATGTGACTAAAAGACTTGGGGGCTGATTCCGGGTCAGCTCTGGCTAGCCCTAGCAAAGGGTTGGAGATCCAGGAGCTACCCTCTCCGTATTCCACCCCTGCACAGAGGATGGCTAGAATCCCAATGGGGAGCCTGAAAGGGGGTTGGGAAGAGCAGTGGTAAGATAGGACTTTTGCTCCATTGGCTGGTGCAGGCACAGGGTTGGAGTCAGTGTGCTGCAGAGGACATGCTGCTGTGTGGTGTCTAGGTGCTGCCTGGAATAATTCCAGCTAAATCAGAACTATTCCTCCCATGTTCCTTGCGTTGAACCCCTTGTTTATCCTGAAAGAACAGGAGTACTTGTGGCACCTTAGAGACTAACACATTTATTTGAGAATAAGCTTTTGTGGGCTTATGCTCAAATAAATTTGTTAGTCTCTAAGGTGCCACAAGTACTCCTGCTCTTTTTGTTGATACAGACTAACACAGCTGCCACTCTGAAACCTGTTTACCCTGAGGATCACAAGCCTTGATTATCCAATGCAGAGATGTGTCCGAAACTCAACAATCTCACAGCGTTTTCCACATCCCTGGCTCTGCACCCCCAGGTTTTCCACAGAAATGGTCCCATCAGGGCACGGAACCTATGCTCAGTCTACCCCTTTCTAATTATATTTTTAACCACTTGTGTATTGCACTGTATACTCTCTCAGGGATGGGAGAGTCACTATCAATGACTGGAATCACGTTGGTGCAATATATGGGGCAAGGAGTCGAATTCTATGCTGACCTCCCCGGGGAAGTTCATAATGAGATGACAGGATATAAATCAGTGCTACATTTGGCTTTAATAGAGCAGCTGTAAAGCAAAGAAGATTTATCTCGGTTGGGCAAATTTTAATATTTTAAAGTAAGTAAACATCGATATAAAAAAACCCAAACTCACAAAACCCCAAAGACCCAACCAAAACAAACCCTGAAGATAGTTGGGAGTGAAGTTTTTCCATTGAGGTTTTCCCACCCCACACACCTTTCGGTACAGCAACACTGTATCGTACCAATTGGGAGCTAAAGAGATGCTGCGCCTTTGTGCTGGTTTCAAAAAATTCTTCTACAAAGTCTATAGTGAGCCTGGTGCAAAATATCAGCTTTGACAGTTCATTCTACTTAGATGCCAATAAAATAAACTAAAAACTCACTGACAGGGCCCTTGAACAGTGCCCAGAAAATCCAAAACAGGAATCGGCAAATGAGCCAGGTGAAAAGAATAGGAAGCTAGGGCTTGCAAATACATACAGATGCCCCCTTATGCAATCGTTCTGTTCCGGAACGCCTTGCGTAACTTGAATTTTGCATAAGTCGGAAACGTATACCCATACGTAACGCAAAAATTTCCACAACTCGAACATCCTATTTCTGCCTTATGGAACTTTTTCCGTAAGTGCGAATTTACATAAGTGGGGTCTTGCGTAAGCCGGGGAGTGTCTATATGTACATTTAGTTCTGTTAGCGCCCTTCAAAGTAGCAATAGAGAGAATAAAGGGGGCTTTAAACTTCCATCTGCCTCTTGCAAGCCTCTGATTCTGAAGCCACTGTGACCCAGTCCATTTGCCCAGCACAAGTCAGAGAAGCGTGACGTAACATGTACCAGCTCTCAATGGCCCCAGGGGCTGCCGCCGCAGGCAGGGATGACTGGGACACTGCGGGGTCCCCCCAACCATATTTCATTTTCACTCAGCATTTCCCCAACACCAGCCATGGGCAAGAAGATAGCCTAGGAGCTCCTATGGCAACAAAGCACCCTTCTACAGTGGGGTGATCCTTCTAGGCTGGCTGTGCTGGTACTCAGGCGGGTTTGCATCTGCAGTAAAGTTGTCGGATGGGTGCTTTTGCAAAGGACTATCTTTTGTCTAGTCCGTTTAGCCTGTGCTTCAAGCTTAGAATACTGAAGAACATTAGGGTGTGTGTGTGTGTGGGGGGTGTAAACCAAAGAAATCTAATACACTCATAAAGGTTAAAGGGGAAGGAGAAAGAGTAATAAATTCTAAGTGACTTTTGAAATGATATTCTTAGTTTGGATCTCCCTTGCTACTCTCTCCCCTGAGGTATAAAACAGCATATACTACTCCAGGGGTAGGCAACCTATGGCACGCATGCCGAAGGCGGCACACAAGCTGATTTTCAGTGGCACTCACGCTGCCCGGGTCCTGGCCACCAGTCCGGGGGGCTCTGCATTTTAAATTTAATTTTAAATGAAGCTTCTTAAACATTTTAAAAACCTTATTTACTTTACATACAACAATAGTTTAGTTATATATTATAGACTTATAGAAAGAGACCTTCTAAAAATGTTAAAATGTATTACTGGCACACAAAACCTTAAATTAGAGTGAATAAATGAAGATTCGGCACACCATTTCTGAAAGGTTACCGACCCCTGTACTACTTCATAAAAGATCCAGTTAGATTTCTGGAAAGCAAAGGGTTAGACAAATAGAACCCGGGAAATTGGAAAATGTATTTGCGACTTAAGTTCTATTTTATCCTTTTTGTCTTTGTTTCAGAATAGTCAAGTCCTTCTGGAAGCAGCAGCATTTCTGGAAGGGGCTATTTGTTTGTTTTTAATTCAGAGGGTTTGGGAAAATGAAAATCAAATCCTGAGTGAAATAACTTTGGAGGTTTAGTAAGCTGAACCTTTTTAGGTTTCTTTAATTCCAGGCAAAGGGTTTGTTCCAAAAAGCAAGAACAGCATGGGGGGGAAAGGAAGTGCGCGTTACTAAAAGTAAATTACCCTACTTGTGCTATGTTGAGCTCTGAGCTCAGTTTAATGTTACCAGCTGGTATCAGTATATTCCTGACACAGGAAAACTTCTAGGCACATAAAATAAAGACACACACAGCTTGACTTTCAAAAGTACTGAGGCTGTCACTGAATTCAACAGGGAGTGTTGGAAGCTCAGTATCTCTGGAAAGCAAGTCAGTACTATCTATGCAATGAGCTGGATAAAGCCAAACCAAGAATACTCAGATAGTCAATATAACACTCACAAAGGGGTAGAGGCAAGACAGGAAATGGATTCACTGGGGGAAGTGGGGGGGAGTCAGTATGACTCATGTTGACCACTGTAGACCAGCTTAATTCCTTCTTTTCACCAACTCCCTACGAAAACTCAACTCAGATTACTTTGCTATGTATATTATAAACAGAACATGAACTAAGAAAACCAAGTGATAACCCCTAGTTAAACCAGTGCTCCTCCCCCTACTTAAACCAGTACAGCACCACTGAAGTCCATGGTTGCAACTGGGAAATCAGTATGGCCTAAAGTATCTATTTAGAACCCCCGTCACCTCTTCTGTGGTGCGCAGAAGGGTTTGGAAAGAGTTGCAATACCGATGGATTGGTCCCACAACTGTTTGGAGGCAGGGAAAGGAAGCAACACGGCATTGTTTCCCAGCACCTCCTGGATACCTTTGGCACCACACTTTTGGAAAGTTGTAGAAAAACTGGAGAGAGAGTCCAGAGGAGAGCAACAAAAGTGATGAAAAAATTTGGAAAACCTGACTTGTGAGGAGAGTTAAAAAAAACTGGGCATGTTTAGCCTTGAGAAAAGACCACTGAAGGGGGACCTGATAACAGTCTTCAGATACATTAAGGACTGTTATAAAGAGGACGGTGATCTATTGTTCTCCATGTCCACTGAAGATTGGACAAGGAATAATTGGCAGGGTCCTATAGTCTGGGCTCCAGACCGAACCTGGAAGCCTACACTGCAATGAAATAGCTGTGCAGTTCAAACCTTGTGAGCCAGAGTCAGTTGGCATGTGCCAGATGCAGGTGTCTAGTTGCTGTGTAGACATACCCAAAAAGGATAGTTAAGAATTGGAATTGGCTTCCAAGAGAGGTTGTGGAATCTCAATCATTGGAGGGCTTTAGTCAAATACCTGCCGGGGTGGTCTAGGTTTACTTAGTCCTACCTCAGCACCAGGAGCTAGATTTGTTGACTTCTCAAGGGCCCTTCCAGTCCTATTTTTCTATGAAGCTCTTCCACAAAGATGATGTACAGTTGGCATGACGCAGGCATTGGGGGAGACCAAAAGGAGGAGAAAATTACAGCTCTATACAAAAGATGAGCTCAAGCCTACAAAATTTAGATTCATGTCTTTGGTTCAGTCTGTTATAAACAGAGGGGCCATTTGCAAAATTCAGATCCAGATTTCAAGCACTACTGAAATTCAGGGGGCTTGGGATGCCTCTCTTCTTTAATAAGAACATGTCACTTGGTTTTTAATCTGTAGTTATAAACCTTGTTGTATCCATTTGTGAAGGCCATTCAACATACAGAAAAAAATACTCCAGCCATGTGATACAAAACGTGGAAAATGAGATTGAGATATGGATCCCAAATACTAAATCAGAAGGAAAAGAATGAGGTCATATATGAACATTTGAAAATTTCAGAAGCAACAAGAAATACTGAAAGGTTTACTAAGTTTTGATACTTAACTCTGTCATTTAACTACCAAAGAAAGCTGTTGTTTGAGGATTTATGATCTTAGCAGACCTGGGTTTTTGTTTTTTTGTTCTTAAAAGCAGAATTACTGGAGCAATTTCTGTTGCACACTGCTATCACGTTTCAACTATATCCCTGACGAGTACATTTGGGAAAGTGCAGCAACAGCATCGACTGCTACATGAAGTATGTGACAAGCTGGTAGATGCTTTTGAACCTTGCAGCAGGGAAGGGTGGGGAGGGGAATGAATCAGATGGACCTCCAAAGACCTAAGAAAAGGAAGCCAGTTTGTAAAAGATACCACAAGAAAATAACCCGCTTTGTCTCCTTGTTACACATGCACTAAAGAGAACTAAGACCATCATCCATGCATGATACATTGTCTAGAATTAAAGTAAGTAGTGGATACAGAAGAAAATGCATTAACTGTAAGTGTGTGGGTAGTCAATTATTCAGTGAAGTGAACACTGTGTATAACACTGGTCTACAATTTTTGAGAAGTCGTCTGCTTCCGAGATAAAATGTACTATTTATTATGTATTTTGATGTGCTGAATTCAAATATGACAATTAAAACAACTGATTGGCTACTATTTCTAAGATATTTAAGTTTTACATTTTATGTCTATGTATATTGTGTAGATAGTAGAGTTTTAATCATAAATTGTAAACCTAGGTCTTTTCATGTGTTTATGGTTGCTTTACATGATAATATTTCACCTGTCCTGTTTATGTAACACTTTAAAAATCAGCAAAAGGGTTATATAAATAAAATTTATTATGAATCAAAAGGCAAAAAATTATTATGTACATAGTTTAGTCCTATTCAGTGTCTACTCGGCGCTTCTTGGCTTGTCTCTTGTATTCATTAAATGGAGCGTCTCTTGTCACTGTCCAGCAATAGTCTGCAAGCATTGATGGGCTCCATTTGCCCTGATAGCATTTCTCCATTGTTGCAATGTCCTGGTGAAATCGCTCGCCGTGCTCGTCACTCACTGCTCCGCAGTTCGGTGGAAAAAAATTTAGATGAGAGTGCAAAAAATGTATCTTTAGTGACATGTTGCAACCAAGGCTTTTGTATGCCTTGAGGAGGTTTTCCACCAACAACCTGTAGTTGTCTGCCTTGTTGTTTCTGAGAAAATTTATTGCCACTAACTGAAAGGCTTTCCATGCCGTCTTTTCCTTGCCACGCAGTGCATGGTCAAATGCATCATCTCAAAGAAGTTCACGAATCTGAGGACCAACAAAAACACCTTCCTTTATCTTAGCTTCACTTAACCTTGGAAATTTTCCACGGAGGTACTTGAAAGCTGCTTGTGTTTTGTCAATGGCCTTGACAAAGTTCTTCATCAGACCCAGCTTGATGTGTAAGGGTGGTAACAAAATCTTCCTTGATTCAACAAGTGGTGGATGCTGAACACTTTTCCTCCCAGGCTCCAATGACTGTCGAAGTGGCCAGTCTTTCTTGATGTAGTGGGAATCTCTTGCACGACTAGTCCATTCGCAGAGAAAACAGCAGTACTTTGTGTATCCAGTTTGCAGACCAAGCAAGAGAGAAACAACCTTCAAATCGCCACAAAGCTGCCACTGATGTTGGTCATAGTTTATGCACCTCAAAAGTTGTTTCATGTTGTCATAGGTTTCCTTCATATGGACTGTATGACCAACTGGAATTGATGGCAAAACATTGCCATTATGCAGTAAAACAGCTTTAAGACTCGTCTTCGATGAATCAATGAACAGTCTCCACTTATCTGGATCGTGAACAATGTTGAGGGCTGCCATCACACCATCAATGTTGTTGCAGGCTACAAGATCACCTTCCATGAAGAAGAATGGGACAAGATCCTTTTGACGGTCACGGAACATGGAAACCCTAACCTCACCTGCCAGGAGATTCCACTGCTGTAGTCTGGAGCCCAACAGCTCTGCCTTACTCTTGGGTAGTTCCAAATCCCTGACAAGGTCATTCAGTTCACCTTGTGTTATGAGGTGTGGTTCAGAGTAGGAGGATGGGAGAAAATGTGGGTCCTGTCACATTGATGGTTCAGGACCAGAAGTTTCATCCTCTTCCTCGTCTGACTCAAGTGAGAATGATTCTGGTGCATCAGGAACCGGCAGTCCTTCTCCGTGGGGTACTGGGCGTATAGCTGATGGAATGTTTGGATAATGCACAGTCCACTTTTTCTTCTTTGACACACCTTTCCCAACTGGAGGCACCATGCAGAAGTAACAATTGCTGGTATGATCTGTTGGCTCTCTCCAAATCATTGGCACTGCAAAAGGCATAGATTTCCTTTTCCTGTTCAACCACTGGCGAAGATTTGTTGCACAAATGTTGCAGCATATGTGTGGGGCCCACCTCTTGTCCTGATCTCCAATTTTGCAGCCAAAATAAAGGTGATAGGCTTTCTTAATCATAGTGGTTATACTGCGCTTTTGTGATGCAAAAGTCACTTCACCACAAACATAGCAGAAGTTATCTGCACTGTTCACA